>NW_020838026.1:7352257-7433192 GCF_003676395.1 Aethalodelphis obliquidens | reverse complement strand
TGTGTGTGTGTGTGTGTGTGTGTGTGTGTGTGTGTGTGTGTGTGTGTGTGTGTGTGTGTGTGTGTGTGTGTGTGTGTGTGTGTGTGTGTGTGTGACTCTGGCCACAGTGAGGGGAGCCGGTGGCTCTCTCCCTCTGTCTGTCCTGTCTTCCATCTCCCTGCCCCGCTCCCTGTTCTCCCATCTCCTCCCTCCACCCATGAGTGCGGGACCCTCAGGAGATAGTGTTCCTGCCGTTCAAGTGTGCAGGCTGGGCAGCTGCCTGCTACGAATGTAGCAAAAGGTAGAGATCCCTCCCGGCCCTGGGATTTCTGGCTCCAAATGGAAGATTCTCTTCTCTCTCAGGCTGGGTGCTTCCTGCAGGAAGCAGTTACCACCTGCCCCTTAGAATCAAGGACAGATGAAGCAGGTGGGTTTGGTCCCCACCCTGGGCACTACCTGCCCACCCACTGCCTCACTCCCCCTCCAAGGAGGGTGTGTACTCAGGCGATGGGGCCACATCTGGGACACAGGCTGGAGGGGTGGGACCAGGAGCCCAGGGCAGTCCAGAGGCTTGGGCGGAGACCTGGCCCCAGAGAAGGGAGACATGAAAGGGGTGATGAAGACAAGCTGGCATCTGCGTGGAGGCCTGGCTGGGAGAGGAGATTGCCGCCAGCAGCCCAGCCCTGGCTCTCACCTCCTACTCCCTCCCTGACCCTGTTGCTCACATCAAAGTGGGGACCCCTTCCCCTTGCTCGCTCCCTGAATGGGTCCGGGTCATCACTTCTGGCTCCTTGAAGCTGCTGACGGACAGACGGTAATAGCTCCCAGAGCACTGAAAGACCAGCTTCAGGTTAGCACAGCCCCGGCGGTCAGAGCTGTCCTCTCCTGCAGCCACTGTCTCGGCTCCCCCAAGACAGACTGCTCAGTGGGTGTTGGGAAAAGGGGGTTCACAGTCTGCTCTGACACTGGGGTTCAGAGCCCACAGATGCAGGTGGGAGGTGTGGGAGCGGTGAGGGAGCTGAGGACTCTGAAATCCACGTGAGAAAGCCCGTGGGGTGCAGGAATGAGGCCCGCCCCCGGAGCAGCGGTGGAGAAGGGGAGGCCGGCAGCTGAGCACACATGTCTGGCACCTGAGGCACATCATCGCAGCCCAGGCTTCCAAGCCTGCCATCTTTATTTCCCCCCATTATTTATTAAATGACATTTTATCGACCTGTTTTGTTAGTCAAAATCATACATATTAATCAGGGCTTCTGATCAACAAAGAGATGGCAATGTTCTACTACCTTGAGCCAAAAGCTAAGAACTCCTGATATTTCAGCTGAGCTGTGCAACCACGTGGTGAGTAAATGCATATTTCCGTTAGGCTTTTTTTTTTAATTGGTGAAAAATTGAAAGTAGCAATGTCTTATAAATGAATGGAGCCTGCAGACTATGGAATGGGCCCCATCAACAGAATTCACAGGTAAAATCTGCTGTCTCTAGGGGAATTGGGAGGAAAGGTGGCCCTTCAACCCCGTGCACAGTTAGGAAGCCCGGAGGTCAGGATGTAGCAACACTCCTCCCAGTAGATTCTGGGACTTCAGAACGGCTAATACTTTGAGAAACAGGCAAGAGAGGCCAGTGAGTATAAATAAATACCTTCAGAGCAGAAGGTATTTATTCCTGAAAGGAAGGTAGGCAAGCTCTTTCACTTCTCACTCTCGCGTCTCCCCTGGTGTGCCGGGGACAGTGCTGCAGGCAGTATGACTGGTGGGCTGGGGCCCGTAATGCAGATCTGGGACTGATAAGGCAGGGCCCCCATTATAGGGCTGGATGTCATTTTGTCATCCCACCTAAGATGTACGCTTATCTGAGTGTAGCCATGAGGCTTTTTGATAGTTGAGAACGGCTTGATTATACTTTTCATTTCTATAATGAGCTTGTAGTACTTTTATAACTGAGCGTTTATGAGTCATATTCTAGTTGGGATACACTCGGCCAGTCTAAACCATGACCTCCCCCCACTACCTCACTCTCCACCTGAGAACAGAAAACCCCACGTTTAAGCTAAATTAAAAAATAAAGGACCGAGATTTACAATGCTGGGGAAGCCAATGTCAGGGGTTTCAGGAAGTTAGAGAAGAACAGGGAAAGACTCTTGTGGAGGACACTTGATTATAAAACGTGTTCCCACTTTCGGCCCAGTGAGGGATAAGAAATCTGGGAGACTGTTGCCATCTGGTGGCAAAATGGGAAACTACAATTATTTCTCATTTTGCTTCATTCACGTTAACACTGTAATAAAATTAAATTGTACCCTATGAAATTATCTATATCTGACCCAGTGTGACCTTCAAAAATGGAAGCTTACCAAAACAATTCCATGGGAGGAAGAAGAATCTTTTCAACAAATGGCGCTGGGACCACTAGCTACCCACATGCAAAGTTAGGGACCTTAATACAACATACTGAAAAATTAATTTAAAATGGATCATAGCCCAAAATGTAACAGCTAAAACTAGAAAACTATTAGAAGAAAAGATAGGATTAAATCTCCGTGACTTTGGATTAGGCAATTTTTTTTATATATGGCACCAAAAGCACAACCAACAAAAGGAGATATAAATTCAAAATCTAAAACTTTTGTGTGCAAATGTTATAATTTTTTAAATGTAAGGACAACACATAGAAAGGGAGAAAATATTTGCAAATAATATACCTGATAAGGGACTAGCATCCAGAACACATAAAGAACTTTTACAATAATAAAAAGATAACCCAGGGCTTCCCTGGTGGTGCAGTGGTTGAGAGTCCGCCTGCCGATGCAGGGGACACGGGTTCGTGCCCCGGTCTGGGAGGATCCCACATGCCGCGGAGCGGCTGGGCCCGTGAGCCATGGCTGCTGAGCCTACGCGTCCGGAGCCTGTGCTCCGCGACGGGAGAGGCCACAACAGGGAGAGGCCCGCGTACCGCAAAAAAATAAAAAAATAACCCAATTTAAAAATGGCCAAAGGATTTGAAGACATTTCTTCAAACAAGATATATAAATGGCTAATAAACACATGAAGACATGCTCAATATCATAAGTCATCCGAGAAATGGAAATCAAAACCACAGTGAGAAACCACTTCACATCCTCTAGGAGGCCCATAGTCAGAAAGATAGGTAATAACAAATGTTGGTGAGAAATTGGGTGTGTAAAATGGTGCAACCCCTTTGGAAAATAGGCTGGCAGTTCTACAAAGTGTTGAGCAGAGTTAACACTTGACCTGTAGTTACCGTGTGACCCAGCAATTCTACTCCTAGTTACATACCCAAGAGAAATGAAAACATACACCCACACAAAAACTTATACATGAATGTTCATAGCAGCATGATTCATAACGAAAAAGGGGAAACGATCATCAACAAATGAATGGATACACAAAATTCGCATACTTATACGATGGAGTATTATTCAGCAATTAAAAGAAGTGAAATACTGATACATGTTACAACAAGATGAATCTTGAAAACATGCTGAGTAGAAGAGGCACAGAAGATCATATATTGCATCATTCTATGTATATCAAGTATCGAAAATAGGCAAATCTATAGAGGCAGAAATAGGAGAGTGGCTGGCTCTGGCTGAGCGGGAATGGGGAGTGACTGCTAAATGGATATCGGGTTTCTTTTCATGAGGATGAAAATATTCTAAAATTAGACTGGGGTGATAGTTGTCCAACTCTAGGAATATACAAAAACCATTGAATTTTACACTTTAAATGGATGAATTTTATATAAAGCATGTGAATTTTGCCTCAATAAAAATGGCAACTTTAACCTGCTTTAACCTAACATTACATTAATTAGGCGCTTGCCGTGTCAGGAACTCTTCTGGGAACTTAACATGAATTATTTCAATTAATCCTTAAAATATCTGTGTCATAGAGGTACTATTATTATACCCATTTTGAAGGTGCATGAACTGAGGCTCTGATAAGTTAAATAAACTATCCACGGTCGTACCAAATAAATATCAGAGCCGTTTGAACCCAAAGCCCATCTGGCTCCAGAGCCTGAGAGCTACCACAGACCTAGGGCTGCCTCTCTGTTCAGTAGCCACTTTACAAGCGTTTACAGATATAGGGCTTGGGGGCCAGACACAAAGATGAAAGCCCTGGTGCCTGCCCCCGGGAAGCTCACAGGCTGGGAGAAGGCAGACGTGATTACAGGTAATGGTTAGGATGCGCTGTAGTAAGTGTGGAACGATGAAGATGGGCACACCTTGCGGTGCTCTGGGGACACGGGGTGACCGCCACCCTCCGCTCCTCCCTCTTGGATGTGTGGATGTGTAACAGCACTGACATAGGACTGGGACGGCCACCCCAAACCTCTTCCTCCCCCTTTTATTGTCAACCCACCTCATCTACCCCACCACTCAGACAGGCTCCCTGGGAGGCACCCTAGACGCTCCCCCTACCCCACTCATGTCAACCCCTAATCAGCTCTACCCATGCTCCTTCCCAGCTGTATCTTGAGCCTGTTTACTGCGCGCCCAGGGCCCCACTCTCGTGCAGCCACCGTCACTTGTCAGCTGGGCCATGGCGTGGGCCTCTTCACCAGTCTCCCCGCTCCTAGTCTGGCTCCCACAAGACAGTCTGCACACACCCACTGAGGAGTCCACAGTGCGAGCAGCGGCAGGTCAAGAGCCCCACAGGTGTGAAGAGTGGCAATGAGGTGAGTTGGGGGGAGTGTTAAAGGGAGGTGATATGAAGTGTGGAATTGTGTGTGTGGAGTACACACGTGTATGGACTGACGTGGGCTGGAAGGCATGGGGTACCTGTGTATTTAGGACATGTTTACTGTAACTGTGAACACACAGCATAGAAAATCCCCCCAAAAGAAGATTCACCCTACTGTGTGATCACCCCTGATTAAAACCCCAGGGATTTAATCTACGCTGTGGATCGTAGCACATAAGAGTGCACCACGTGGTGTTCGAGAGAGGAAGTGAACAGAAATATCTCAAGACTGCTGGTCCAAGAGGAGCCTAAGGCCCCAGCTGATGGAGGCATCTATACAGACAGCCACCAAGGAGACAGGCGAAGGGGTCCCTATATAGGACATGGAGAGATGACTCAGGGAACTGGGGGTACAGAGGGGAAACGAAGTTGTAGAGTAAGGAATTTGCCTGGCTTTTGTCCCTGGCTCCTGGAAGGAAGCCTCTAAATCCTTGGAATGATAGGAGTATCTTCGTTACTCACGGTGGGTCCCTGACAATTTGTGTAACCCGTGGAGAGTGGTCAGGGTGGAGGCCACATCAATAGACCAACCTTGTGATTAGAGGGTTCGGGCTCCGGGATGGAAAGGGGAGTTGGATTGAGTTCAATTACTAGTGGCCAGTGATGTAATCAATCAAGCCTACATGACGACACCCCAGTAAAAACTCCAGGCACTGAAGCTACATGACCTTTATGGTTGGCAATACACATCCGTGTGCCAGGAGGGCGATGCGTCCTGACTCCCCCGGGAGAGGCCATGGTAGCTTCCTATTTCGAACCCTCCCAGACTTTGCTCCATGAGTCTCTTCTTTTGGCTGGTCCTGATTTGTATTCTTTTATTGCTGTAATAAGCCTGTAATAGTAAGTATAGCACTTTCCTGAGTTCTGGGAGTCATTCTAGAGGATTATGGAGCCTGAGGAGGTAGCAGGAACCCCTGAATTTTTAGCTATTTGGTGATGGGGTTGAGGACATGCTACCCCAAAATCTGGCACCTTGAATATTTTAAGTTGAAGAAGTTTGAGAAAACAGCAGAAGCAGGAAACTCGATTTGACCTTCTCCTCTCCTTGCCCTTCTTCCCTGAAACAGGTCATAAACTGTCATGTGAGAGGTGCCCTCCCCATAACTGGAGAAAAGGAGCATCCGTATCTCCAAAGACTGAGTCGCCAAGAAGAATCCTAACTAACAGGCCTTGTGAAGCTGCCCCAGTTGCTACAATTACTTCCTCCCCCAACCCATCGCATTCCTCCCTGACGGGCCACTCTTCATCGAAGCTGGCGCGAAAATACACAGGTATTTTTCTGGGTCTGTTTCTCTGGGCCTTCATTTCTTTATGAAAACTCTCATGCCACGTAAAACTTGTAGCAAATAAATGTGTATGCTTTTCTCCTGTTAATCTGTCAGTTCAATTTTTAGACCCAGCCAGGGACCCTAAGAGGGCCGTGGAAAGCTCATTCCTCCCCTTGATTAGTCGGAAGTGCGGTGGCCTGGGAACCCCCGAGCTTGCAGCTGGTGTCTGGACAGGAGTCCTGTGCAGCACTGTGCCCTTAACCTGTGGAGTCTGGCCACACTCTGGGCAGGTGGTGTGGGAAGTACACTGCGCTGTCCGTCCCACTGGGGGAAGAGGTGTCTGCACTCACAGGGCATGCTCCGCACAAGCACAGACAGAAGGCCGTGTCTGTATATCCTACTGGGAGCTCTAGCTAAAAGTGGCCCAGAGAGCCAAGGGTAGCCGATTGAGAAAACATGGGGGTGTGTTTTGTGGTGTTCTTTCGTAGTTACACCAGCCCTCCACTGTACAGAGCCCAGGGACCCAGGATGGTCCCAGCACACCCTGAGCTTGGTTTCTGTGGGAACGAGCAGGTTGCCTGTGACCCTACTTCGTACCGGCTCTGCCACTCCACCTTCCCCCTCTATCCCCTCGTGGTTGAAGGCTGGGGAGGGTGACACTGGTGCCCGGAGAAGTAGGATGTAAGTGTATATTCAGAGAAGGGGTTTAGAGGGAAGGAGAGCAGACTTGGTGACTAACTGGATTTGGGGGCAGGTGTGAGAGAGGAGTTGAGGGTGATTCCCAGGACAGTGGTGATACCATTTAACTAAGGCAAGAGCAGGAGAGGACGACCAGGTCTGGAGAGAGAAGACGAGCGGTGTGAGCACGATCTGGGGGGCCGGTACAGAATCTCAAGGGGTGACGCCCAAGGGCAAATGGATATAGAGATCAGGAGCTCACAGGAGAGACCAAGGTCAGAGAGAGATTCAGAGGCAGCAGCATACAGGCAGAGGTTTCCAAAACCGATCCAGCTCTGCTGCCAGGTCACCTGGGTGAGAAACTGGATGCAGACGGAGCCCTGAGGCTGGAGCCTTCAAGGAGCCTGGAAGGAAATCAAGTGAGGAGATGCGAGAGGAGTTCACGGAATCAAAGCGAGCGAGGAGGCAGAGCAGGAGAGATGGGTTCTAAATGTAAAGACAAGGTACGGTGTGATGATTGAGGAGAGTACCTTGCCGGCTCAGGCTGGGGGGTGCCCAGCCTGGAAAAAACCTAGCTGGCGAGCAGCAGGCGGGTAGCGGCTCCCTGCAGCAGGGAGTGCTGGGGTGAGTCTGCCCTACAGCCCCCTAAGCAAAGCAGCTGGCTCTTCCCAGAGGCTCACAGTGGGCATTTGTGTGGAAGCTAAAAATAAAAGCCCAGATGGGCGAGGGACATTGTTTTCCATTATAAGCCTTTTAGTTCTTGATTTTTTAAAAAATCATGTGCATGTAGAACTTTAATAAAAAGAATGAAAAACTACTTTCTTATTAATTATATGATTTAATACCAAATCCAATCTTTTCACTGGCTCTAACCAATATTTCATTTTAGGCATGTTCCAGCCTCCCTTGGATGTAGCCCACCTTCCCAGGCCACGCCAACCTGGGATAAAAGTTCTCTTAGATTATCCTGGATAACTGCTATACCCAGCAAGACTTAGAAAACACAGACAGGTAAGGGGAGAGCACTGTCACTCCACGCCCTGCCCTAGCCACCCAGCAGTCGGGAATGTCGCGAGCAGACTGCTGCTGGCTGGCGCTGTCCCACCTCTTCCAGCCAACACCTGCAGCCCGGGCTGCCCTACATCTGGACTGCCTGGTCCCTTTGGGGGCGGTTCCCAGGTTCCTGGGGTTTCTCCAAACACTCACAAAACCAGGGGTCTTCTTCAATTGCCTCCCCAATTCAAAGTCAATTATCAGTATTTTCTAAGTGTCACGTTCTTGTACCTTTATCTCGAGGAGCATGGTTTACTAGAAATAGAAACAACAGCCAACAGTCTTAGGCCTTACAGAAACAAATACAGTAAGTCCCCTACATACAAACCTTCAAGTTGCGAACTTACAAAGATGCGAACGTGCGTCTGCATGTCCAATCACGTAAGTTAGTTCACATGTCTGGCGTACATTGTCACATGCCGGCATCCTCTGTAAGTGGTTGTGCTTCTGTGTACTTTACTGTATAGTACTGTATAAAGTACAGTAGTACAGTGTCTTTATTTCAAGCTCAAGATGTCTGGAGGCAAGAGTAAAAGCAGTGGTGATGTAGCTGGTACTGCAGCCTGCCCTCCGTCTCCTGTTGCTGACGATCCTTCAGCTCTACCGCCTCCCACCTCCTCTCCCTCCTCCAGTCAGTAACTCTTCTTGCCTCTTCACTCGATGCCAGTCCCTGGATGCCAGCTGTTGTACTGTACTACTGTACATTTCAAGGTACTGTACTGTAAGATTTAAAATGTTTATTTTTTGTTTGTTATGTATTATTTGTGTGAAAAGTGTTTTAAACCTATTATAGTACAGTACTATATAGCCAACTGTGTCAGTTGGGTACCTAGGCTAACTTTGTTGGACTTACGAACAAATTGGACTTACAAACACGCTCTCAGCACGGAACTCGTTCGTATGTAGGGGACTTACTGGACAGTTATTTCATCTGTGCTTTTCAAGTTCAATCCATCATGCATGGTAAAAGGCATCATGGAAACAGGAAAGTGGGTTTTTAGAAAGCTGTATTATCAACACAGAGAGAACACCTAAGGACTGTCTTGGGGCTTCTCCCCAACTGTGCTGTCACTCCGAGTTTTCTCAGCTCAGCCAAAGTAACACGAGGTGTATTTGTTTGCAAGATGGTACTGTTGTGAGAAATAAGATGGGAGCTAGCTGGATGGCCGGGATAACTTCCTCCCGCGGGGTGCTCGGCTCAGCATCTCCCTCCTGAGACCCAAGGATAGGCTTGCTTCCAAACCAAAGGAGATTCAAAACACCGGCAGCCCCCTCACAACCACATATTTACAGATTAATCAAAGCCATCCCCTAGTCTAGAAAGGACAGATGCTACATGGAGCTAAAATGCCAACTACTGATCCAGAACTTTCAAGATGATCCCTTTCCCCAAACTTCTACACCATTTTTTTTTTTTTTTTTTTTTTGCGGTACGCGGGCCTCTCACTGTTGTGGCCTCTCCCGTTGCGGAGCACAGGCTCCGGACGCGCAGGCTCAGTGGCCATGGCTCACGGGCCCAGCCGCTCCACGGCATGTGGGATCTTCCCGGACTGGGGCACGGACCAGTATCCCCTGCACTGGCAGGCAGACTCTCAGCCACTGCGCCACCAGGGAAGCCCTACACCATTCTTTAGATTGCAAACAGGCAGCCTGCAGACCAAATCCAACCTACAAATATGTCCTGCTTGGCTATCCAAGTGTTTTTTTAAAAATTCTGATTTAGTTAGCAATATACTGGGAGACTTCACATAAATATCTGGGTTTCCTGACTCTCTGAAAAAAGTTAGGACTTCCCTGGTGGTCCAGTGGTTAAGACTCTGCACTCCCAATGCAGTGGGCCCAGATTTGATCCCTGCTCAGGGAACTAGATCCCACATGCCACAACTAAGAGTTCGCATGCCACAGCTAAAGATCCTGCATGCCATAACAAAGATCCCGCGTGCCGCAACTAAGACCTGGTAGAGCCAAATAAATAAATAAATAATTTAAAAAGTTAGAAAATCTGTTCCCACAGAGCAACCCTCAGCTGGAGCTAACAACTGCCCTCTTTAGACAGGTGGGTGCTCCCCACCATGGCCTTACACCCTGCTTGCTCCGCTCGTTTTTGTTACCTGCCTGCCATTTACACCTGCTTTGCTTGCTCACTGAACACCCCTTCGCAGGCTCCACAGTCACTAGCACAGTAAGGGGCCCGAGCGGAGGCTGAAGGGAATCCTTGTAGTCTATGATCGCTGGCTACAAAATCTGAGACTGAACAAATAAAGCAGGAAGGCTTTGCTGATAGATCCTGCAGCTCCACGAGGACAGCAGAAGCTGCTTCTGAATCTCTATGAGCTAGACCACCATTATGTTCTCTCCAACCACAGGAACTTTCCTGACAGACCAAGAGCTTTATTGTTGGGTAAAAACAGTTCCTGATCACAGATTCTGTGCTTTAGTTCTCCTGGTCCTGAGCTCTCTTCCACTCTGAAGCAGGGAGACTGCCTGCTGGCTTTTCCAGCATGTGGCCAGAGTGTCGAAAAACAGACACTAGTCCCCAGTAAGAGCCCTGAAGCAGCTGTTTCTTCAACTCATCACACCTGGCTCTTCTGGAGTCTGTCCCAAGTGAGAAGTTAGCAGAGTCCCTTAAACAGAGAGAAGAATTCAGGGCAAACTGCCCAACTGTCTTCACTGAGCTCTTGAGTGTGTGGCTTCCTCGTCCCCATTTTGATCCCGACTCGGCATCTTTAAGCCCAGACGGCGCAGGGAATGGACAAAATATCGAGGAGGCTTGCAGACCAAGTTGAGTTCCTCCTTCCCGGCCTGCAGGGCAGGCAGAGTCAGCTGGCAGGCATGCAGGTGAAGGGGGATGTGACGGGCCTTGGACTGCCGCAGCCCCAGCTTCTTCAGGATGCAGGCGGACAGCTTCTGTGCAGAGGAAAGAGCTCGTGAGCGCAAGGCCAACAGCTCCAGTGTGCGGGGGCAGAAGACCTCCACTCACGGGGCCCCCTCACTAACTCCCGGAAGACACAGTGATGGACAGCCTGCTTCGGGGCCATTTCTAGGAAGGGTTCAGAGCCCATGTATGAGAAAACCCATCACACCAGGGAAGCTCTCCTTGGCCAATTCTCTGGCTTTCCAAGAGAATGGGCTGTAACAGCAAAAAACAAAGTTCCCACCAAGGCTCTTTTGCTGTAGCGTGAAAGCCTGCTTTGAGCCTTCAGAAAGTCTCCTAACTGCTTCTCAATTTCTCCAGAAGCTAGATAACTAGCATGGTACTGTGTCGGAAGACAATCAACACATCTTTGCTGTGACTCACTTCAGGGACTTAACAAGGGGAAAGCATAAGTTCTCCCCCTTATTCTGCTGCATATTGGGTCAAACGTATATTACCTGGGGGGCCAGCCTGTTCCAGTCTGAGTACTTGTGGTCACCAAGGATCGGGCAATCCAATCCAAAAGACAGGTGAACTCGAAGCTGATGTTTTATTCCTTTAAAAAAAGAGAGGGAGGAAACTTAGGAGTAGCTATTGAAACAATACCACTGGTGGCATCTGCTTCTAACCATACTAAACCAAAGGACAGTAAAACGGGCAAAGCCCCAACTACAATAAGGTATAAAGAATAATATAACAAACAATAGGCTATCAGGAAATAAACATTATAAATGCTGTTAAGCCTCTAAGTACCCCTCGCCACCACAGTTCCCTTTCCACCACAGATAACCACTGCTATCAACTTGGTGTCTATCATTGCCATGCTTTTTTTTTTTTAATAATTGTGTTGTATAACACTAAATAGTATTGCTTTGTACATTTATTTTTTTTACTGTGGCAAAATATACATAAAATTTACCATTTTAATCCTTTCTTTTAATATAAATTTATTTATTTTTGGCTACATTGGGTCTTCGTTGCTTCGTTGGGTCTTCTTTCTCTAGTTGCGGCGAGCAGGGGCCACTCTTCGTTGTGGTGCACGGGCTTCTCATTGTGGAGGCTTCTCTCATTACGGAGCACAGGCTCTAGGCGTGTGGGCTTCAGTAGCTGTGGCTTGCAGGCTCAGGAGTTGTGGCTCGCGGGCTCTAGAGCGCAGGCTCAGTAGTTGTGGCGCATGGGCTTAGTTGCTCTGCGGCATGTGGGATCTTCCCGGACCAGGGATTGAACCTGTGTCCCCTGCATTGGCAGGCAGATTCTTAACCACTGCACCACCAGGGAAGTCCCATTTTAATCGTTTTTAAGAGTACAGTTCGGTGGCACTGAGTACATTCACATTGTTGTGCAATCACTACTACAGTCCCTCTCCAGAACTTTTCCATTGCCCCCAACTGAAACTCTGTACCCAGTTAACAATAACTCCCCGCCCCCTGCTCTCTCCAGCCCCTGGTAACCATTACTCTACTATCTGTCTCTATGAATTTGCCTACTCTAGGTATCTCATATAAATGGCATCATACAGTATGTGTCCTTTTGTGTTTCATTTAGCATAATGTCTTAACGTCTATCCATGCTGCAGTATGTGTCAGAACTTCCTTCCTTTCTAAGGTTGAATTACATTCCACTGCATGATGTACCACATTCTGTTTTTCCACTCATCTGTTGATGGACATGTAGGTTGTTTTCAGCTTTAGGCTATCGTGAATAGTGCTGCTATAAACACCGGTGTACAAATATCTCTTTGAATCCCTGTTTTCAATTCTTCTGCATATATACAGGAAGCAGAATTGCTGGATCATAGGGTAATCCTATGCTTCATTTTTTGAGGAATCAATTTGCAAATTTTTAAATAAACGTAAGCAAATCATTTATTTATTTATTATTTTTTGAAGGGAAGAATTGATTTATTCTATCATTTTAACTGAATATTTCTCACCCACCCAGGAAACTGATTAAGAGTAGGAGTCTGCCTAAAGCAAACTATTTGTATCCTTCTGCTACCTACTGTTTTTTTTTTGTTTGTTTGTTTGTTTTTGTGGTACGCGGGCCTCTCACTGCTGTGGCCTCTCCCGTTGCAGAGCACAGGCTCCGGATGCGCAGGCTCAGCGGCCATGGCTCACGGGCCCAGCCACTCCGCGGCACGTGGGATCTTCCCGGACTGGGGCACGAACCCACATCCCCTGTATCGGCAGGCGGACTCTCAACCACTGTGCCACCAGGGAAGCCCCTACCTGCTGTTTTTAACAATCATCCCTATGGAAGCTCCCAGCCTCAGATCAGCACTGGAAGCACACTCTGGTGCAATCCCAGAGCCCCCATAATACCAGCTGCTCAGGGGAGGGGCGGAGCCTGGCACAAGGCCCTGGGTGAAGCTGAGGGGCAGTGGGGCTTCTCCACCCACTGCAGAACACTGGCACCCTCACCGGTAACAGGCTGGAGCTCCAAGAGGGCGGAGGAGAGGGTGCTGCTCAGCACCCGGTACTGAGTCACAGCCAGGTGTGCGTTCCTGCTGGTCCGTACCCTCACCATCTTCCCATTGTCCATGCAGTAGCTCGGGGACAGCGTCATCTGGAGCCAAAGAAATCAGGACACAATTTCGATGAAAGAGCAGCAAACCCATCCCTCTGGAGGCGCTCACCCACCTTGTGGTGTCGTTCCTGGCCCTGCACCTCCTTCTCGATGATGGGAATGTCCACGACTCCCGCTGAGGGCACCGGGACGCGCATCGTGATGGCCCTGAGGGGACACACACAGACCCTTGCTTAAGCCGCAAAGGTGAGTGAGGCTCTCCTTGCATCGGCTACTTAGAGGTTTTAACTCTGGACCTCCTGCACTACTGTGGTCAGTTCTTAAGATCAGAGGGTCCCAAATGATCTCTTGGTATAGTGCTTAGCCTGAGAGTTTGACGCTATCCTTATACGCCTGTCTTTTTTACAACTAAACTAATATGTGCTGATTGTAGAATATTTGGGGAAAAAACAGAAAAACAAGAAAAAAATTGTATTAATAACACGGTCACTCATCCAGCCTTTAAAAATGAGTATGTACAGCTTAAAGTAAAACTAGGGTAATACAGTTTTGTATCCTGTTTTTCTTTTTTAAATAATAAAAGATGGTAAGTTCGAACTGCATATGGAATAAATGAATAAATGAATGAATTGAGTGAAAATTTCACAGGACCGCTCCTGCCTATTTGCCAGATCAATAAAACAGAGGAACTGTGCTCAGAAAAGTCACAGGAATCCCAACCATAGCTCAGTAAGTCCCTCTTGTTGGAGGTTTCCCTCCATCACACCACAGACAGGCAGAAGACTCTTTAATCTGTCCTTACGTCGATGCCTCTTCCAGTCAGTCAATCAGCTCTCCTGGGTACCTGGTGGCCTAACACAGAATCACTGGCCCAGGAGTCACAAGCCCAGATATAACATTGCACACCCTGGACACCCCACTGCAGATTGGTAGCAGTTTAGGTTGCTATCTGATACATTTTATCATACCTACACTGAGTTGTAACTATGAGTTGACCCTTTCTAATGACCTAACACTACTGCTGTTGTCTGACATTTTACCAAAGGAATGAAATCATGTATACTCATATAATTAATTTTTAATAATTTTTATGTACAGCCATAATTAGGAACCACTA
Source organism: Aethalodelphis obliquidens (assembly GCF_003676395.1). Classification (NCBI taxonomy): domain Eukaryota; kingdom Metazoa; phylum Chordata; class Mammalia; order Artiodactyla; family Delphinidae; genus Aethalodelphis; species Aethalodelphis obliquidens. The sequence goes on along the minus strand of NW_020838026.1, from coordinate 7,418,891 downwards.
TGCCACCAGACTCTAATATTCTAAGCACTAAACCTGTTTCCTATAATTTTTATATGCCCACACATCTGAGTACAGTGCCTTCTATTACTAGGAGTTCCTGCTCTATGAACGGATGAATAGATGGAAGGGTGCCTACACCACCTCGACTGCTATCGATGGGCTTCATACCAGTACTTCTTTGTCACCTGACGGGTTCTAAACAACTCTTGGACTTGATGCGCCACGTCTTTTTCCCAAGCCAACACCATTACGCCTGTAGTTTCCTTGTCCAGCCGATGGCACAGATGCAAGGGCTCTGCCTTGTGGCCGTGAAGCATCTTCGCCAGGACAGGCAGTACATCACTGATGCAGAGCCGGACCCCAGGGCCACCTACGAAGGAAAAAGCCAGAAGTTTGAGAGGCCAGGAAAAGATTTCACCAAAGACCTCTACCTGGGACAACAGTCCTTACTGGATTAACAGTAAATGCTTTCTAGAGCCTTATTACTGAATTGTGGTCCAGGGACTAGAAACATATCAGTCTGCCCAGGGAGCTCGCTAGAAAGGAATCTCAGGCCTCCAACCCAGACTAATTAATCAAAATCTGCATTTTAACAAAAGGTCCAAGTGACTCATATGCATATTAAAGTTTAAAAAGCACCATCCTAGAGCATGTGGCTTTCTCCTCAGACCTATATGTGTGTGTGTGTATATATATATATATATATATATGTGTATATATATATATATATATAGTTAATCTACTTATGTAGTCATACTAAAATTAGCAACCAAAATGATGAGATCTGATATTTCACTATATAAACAAACACTTGAGAATTTGCCAAGTAAACCCTAGTGAGAAATGCAAGACCATGAGGCCTTCCTGAGGCATTACAGAAGAGCTGAGAGGCAGGGCTTTGGGGTGAGACATTCCTGGGTTCCATTCTATGGACCCTCACAACTAGCCATTGACCTTGGACAGATTACTTACTCTTTCCAACTTTCAGTTTTCTCATCTATAAAATGTAAATATCTTGATAATAGTTATCTCTTGGGGAACGGAAAGGCAAGCTACTGGAAGGATCAAGAGAGGAAAAAAACCATACAAAGCACTCGGCAATGTCTGATTTAATTCGTTGTTTTCATGTACAACCTTCTCCATACCTCCCCCCAAAACATTCGTTCTTCTAGCTAAACTATGCCTATTCCCCCAGCAAAACCCTTTCCACAAATGCATTTTTTTCTATCAGTCTTTCCTGACTCACCCTAGCTGTCTCTGACTACATTTAACATTTATTCAAAAACATTAGGGTTTCCATTAAGTTGTAGGCACCCTGGGGTTTTGTTAGGTATACACCAACACACGTTATGTCCTCTTTCCCAGTTGTTATGGAAAATAATCTGAAGACAGGAACCACACAGCCTTTGTCCTTCTCTATAGCAATCCTCGGTGGAGGTCTGCACACAGCAAATTCCATAAATCACTGCTGGCTGCCAGATGTTTGGAAGGTGGGGACTGTCTTATTTATCTCTGCGTCCTTACTGGTTCCTCACAGAGGACAGTACCCCACAAAAGTTTAATTACTTTGAAAGCAAGGCTTCAGAGAGCCCCCCGAGTAATGTTAGAGTTGCCCCTAACTGCCCCTTTGTGTAGCACAAAGCAGCAGCGGCCCGCCTCCCTTCCCCACATGCTGCTTACCATGCACAGGGAGACCGTAGGGCTTATTGATGACCACAAGGTCCTTGTCCTGGTGGATAAGTCCTCGGCTCAGCGCCTTAGCAAGCACGTTGGGGTGGACGCGCTGCAGCTGCTCTGTGAACCGCAGTAGTTCTTGCACTCTCCTTTGAACAGGGTTTGTGGGCACCTGCGGGGAGAGAAGGAGCGACGGTAAATGCCTGGTGGGGAGGACTTTCAGTAAGTCTGGGTGAGAATTTGGGAAGGGAATGCCTGTATTTTTGCATTAGACTCGCCCCGTCCCCGAGTAATTTGAGCGCAGGGGTGGGTGTGTCTCGCCTGTACCCACGTAGCGCTTAGGGCCGGGGTCGGCAGGAGCCAGAGACCCAGCCCACAGGAAGATACCGCACCCTTCTGACCTCTCCCCTCCGCTTTCTCCCCATTCTCCCACCACTAGTCCTCGACATTGATTACTTGACATGTGTCAGAGGACCCTCCCACCTCCCTCCCGGCCTGGGAAACCAGTGAGCGCACTGCCTCTTGGGAGTTGTGGTCCTTCTGGGCTCACCGGCTTCTTCGTCTTTTGTTCCTGTTTCTGGGCTCGAAGCCTCTCCGCTAATCGCTGGGCATCCAGGGGCCGAGAGGCAGCAGCAGCGGAACAAAGTGGCTTTGAGACGAAAGTGAAGAGATTCCCCAGACGCTGCCAGGAACCCCGGACCCAGACGCCAGGCGCACTACAGCTAGCAGCCGCCATCTTGCCGCGCTAAGCCCACGCGCAGAAGACGGACTAGAGCTAGGAGGGAGTAGGTGGGCCCTGAGGCTCACGTGGGGCGGTCGGGGCGGGGTCCCGGGCGAGTCACGTGGGGGCGAGGCGCGCTAAGTGCGGCTGCGTTGGCCGGTAGCTGCAACTGGAGCGGTTGTGTTCGGAGGAGACGCGGTGAGTGTGTGGAGAAGCCGGGTTGGGGCTGGGAAATGCCGGTGCCTCAACGCTTTAACGTTTCCGCGTCCCCAGCGCTTCCGTTCTCGGAGGTCCCTACCTTGGGAAACCGTTTCTCCCTTTAAGAGACGACGCCACTCAAAACCGCCTCCCCGCCCCCGGGAGAAGCGTGCCCCATGGACACTCGCCCCAGAGCCGTCTGAGGCGCCCACCTCGTCCGTTTTGGCAGCCACGTCCCGGGTGCTCGGCCGGTCCCTCGAGGGACGCCTCGCGTCCTTTTTTTTTTCCTTACCGCTCGACCTTCGGAGACGCGGGATCTCTGAAGCCTCTCCACCCCTCATCTCCTGACTCCCAACCTCTTTGTTTCACGTTGTAACTAGTCCTTCTCTCCCAGGGGTGATGGGGAGCCCTTCCGTTATCCACGGGTCCATATTTTGTTCCTAGGGAGCACCTTGAGTTTCTTCTGCCTTCTTCAAGAATTCATTTCGTGGCGTCTCCCCCGTCCCTCCCCCCACAGCTTCCAAAGAAAAGACAGAGTACAGAGCAGGAATCTTCCCTTCCCTTTTCCACTTCCTTCGTTTTCTCCATCCCTGGTTTGTAACTTGCTCCAGACCCTCTCCTTCTCTTACAAGGTGCAGTGTTGGGACTCCCATGCCCAAACTGCCAGGGACTTCACTAAGTCAAGACCCTGGGACTTCACTAAGGGGTGGCAGGGAAGAGGAACATCTGGTTGGGATAGTAATGTTAAAAGAACCTGGGAACAGACCTGCCATTTATGAAGAAGAAAGCTGATGCCGAGCCCTGACGAGATCTCAGGAAATTAACGGATCTGTGCTGACGATAGAGGAAACGGTTTTTAAGACTGCTTAGGATGGAGGCTGCCTGAGGAGTTAGAGGAGGTGGTGGAATTAAGTTTGCGTCCTACCCCTCTAAAAGGGCTTGGCAGAAGGGAGCCCTGTAGAGCATGAGATAAAGTTGAACAGGTAAGTGGAGCTAGCCTATAGAAGACTTTAACTGGAAGAAGGGTTTGAACTAGATGTGGTAAGTAGGGAGGAGTCTTTGAAGATGCTAGAGCAGGAGAGAGACTCCTTGAAAGTGGAATTCTGGAAATGAATCTGGCATTTGAATGCAGGACAGATTGAAAAGGAGAGGGCTTTGATAACTGGGAAATCAGCTAGGAAGCTGCAATCTGAGTGCTCAGTAGAAAGGCTGTGCTTCGTTCACTGGTTTTTTTTTTTTTTTTGGGGGGGGGGTACGCGGGCCTCTCACTGCTGTGGCCTCTCCCGTTGCGGAGCACAGGGTCCAGACACGCAGGCTCAGCGGCCACGGCTCACGGGCCCAGCCGCTCCACGGCATGTGGGATCTTCCCGGACCGGGGCATGAACCCGTGTCCCCTGCATCGGTGGGTGGTCTCTCAACCACTGCGCCACCAGGGAAGCCCCGTTCACTGGTCTTTTTCCCTACACTGTACTGTCCTTTGAGTGTGAATTGGTTTTGAGTTGTACAGGTCAAGAGGTACTATTGACAGCTGCTGTTGAACTGTGAGTGCCTTAAGGACTCATTCATTTTTTTTATCCCCCGCATCTGGTACAGAGTAAATTCATAAATATCCCTTGGCTGGCTGAAGTGCGTCAGAGGCATGGGTTAGGTGTGTCTGAACATTTTGAATTATCTAATTTCTGTCCATTTTTGACCTAAAGATTGGAGGTAGGAGTACATGTATTTGTAAAGAGGGGGAAAGAAGACCTGTGTATGTTTCTGTAATAAGAGAGGTGATCGGGGTATAAATGTGAAGAATTCGAAGGGAGATTGAGAAACAGCTTCTCTCCTACTGTTTTTTCCCCCTGCAAATTCCCAGGAAAGACACAGATCTAGAGAAGTTGAGAATTACTACCTTTTACTGATAATGTCCCAGACCCAGGTTCTAATTTCACTAAGCAGTCGCACATCACGTGTTACATAAGTATGTGAAGACTCCTTTCCAGGGACTCTGAAATTTGGACATCAGGACTTAAATTCGTATCGTTACATTAATTACAAGCCTGTTTTAGGTGTAGGACTTTTATGGTTTTGGGGGGGGGCTGGGGAGCCTTTTTCTGCCTTAACCTGTCCTTAATGGCATTCAAGAAGTGACCCTTGTTCCTGCAGAATTGGCCTTCTGTGGCAGGAAACAAAATGAAGAACCAACTCAGATGTCATTGTCAGTGACACAGAGCTTGTGTTCTTGGGTTTCAGGTTAACCCAAGGCACACACTATAGTGCCTAGGCATAAAAACACTGGTCTCTTTTTTTCTGGAGAAGGAACTTTTAGGTTTTTCTTGTTGAAACTTTGTAAGAGAAATTTGAAGAATTCAGAGTTTTTGTTTGCTTGGTATCACAGTACAGCTTTAGCCAATGTGGGTACAGAAGTTTGGTTCCTTAATGTTTATCCTTTGAGTCTGGCCACTTGTTGATTTGAAATAGAGTTGCTCTCAGTACACAAGAATTTATGTAAAGATATATATTACCTCCTTTCTCTTCCTCTTTCAGGTAATCCTGTTTTAGATAGTGCATTTTTCCACTTCTGCACTAATCTCATATTCTCTTTTTGGTTGGGGGCTCTTCTTATCTGGACTGTTTTCTCAGTATAAGGAGGGAAATTCTATTAGTGGTGTCTTCATTCTTACAGAGTATGAACGTGGCTTATCTCCCTAGATCTTGATATATCATAATATGTGCCCCCCATAACCATATAAAGAAGAACTTGATAATTTGTTTTTAAGGATATTTTCTAACCTGTGCAAGAACAACAAAGCCTTCTTGTTATTTCATAAATACAAACAGGGACTAATAAAAGAACTTGTGTCTAAATATCCCAAATTTAAGGTTAATTAGTGGCATGAGGTTAAATTCTGGTTCCTTGAACAGCGATTTGCTAGTTGCAGATTAACCAGCGATTCAGTTTCCCTGAGGAGCAGGAAGTACTTGGATATTGTTTTATGGTTTTAGAGAGATTCAAAGAAGCAATTAGCAGTTCTCTGGAGGTGCCCTGGAAAGAGCAGTTGTCGGCAGCTGGGAGATCTGGGGACTGGTCCCAGTTCAGCTGCTTGTGAACTTGAGCGAGTAATTTGGGCGTCAGCTATCTGTCTTTTAAAAGAAGATCCTTACTAGCTCTAAGCTTCTATCCAGATTTTCCACTGACGCTTAAGTGCTTCTCTTTCTTAACAAGTGGAATTTATTTCAGACTTACCTTGAGTACATTTAGCATTGGCACAGAGAACCAGGATTTTAACCCTGTCCCCACAATCTAACCTTACGCCACTGAGCTAACATTTATGTTTGGAGGTTACTTCATTGAGTGCTGCTGGAATACACCTTCAGATTTCCTAGGTGGGTTGTGGAAAGGAGTGCAGATAGAAAAAAAATTAGAAAACAATGGTATTGACCTATACCATGTGTGTTCGTTCTTTTTTCCATGCCAGCGTTTCAAAGAGATTCCATTGTACTGTTGCCCCTTGTTTCACTTTTTTTCAGCTTTTGAGCAATGTCAGGGCAGGTCTAGCTTTAACACTGCTTCCCAAACTTTTTTCATACTGTGACACACGTGGAAATTATTGTTGTGTCACTGAGGAAAACTGGCGGCGACCCACAGAAGACAGCTGGCCTGTGATCTGTGGCTGTCCCATCCCCACCTGGCCATACACTGGCGAGGGGATCCCTGTCCTGTGGTCCATGTGACCATTAGAAAGGTCAGCATTACACATTCAAAGTCTTTGTCCCAAACTCTGCCTAACTATCAAGAGGAACTGTATCACTAGTTAGTCTTTTTTTTTTTTTTTTTAAACCAAAGCATGTTATATATTAATTATCCCTTGAAATGTAACCCATTTTTACCTGACCATATCTGGTTTGGGGGGTTAATTTCTTTTTTAAATTATTATTATTTAAGTTTCAGTTGTACAGCATTATAATTCAACATTTATACACACTACAAAGTGATCACCGCCACAAGTCTAGTTACCATAATTGTTTTTCTTAAGTCTGTGTCTAATCTGTTTTGCCCTTATGTACCTTTATGCTCTTGGCTAGTTTAATATTTAAAGACCATACTTGTCCTTAAAAAGTGGCCTTTTTTTAAAGTGTGTGAATGGTAGTTAACTGATAAAGGGCTGGGAAATGCTTTCGTCATGATGCTTTGACCTCATTAGATTATGGGCAGACTTGCTCTGCCTATTTTTAGAAGATAGGGAATTTCTTTTTTCTGGGGGGGGAATTTCTTTAAGTAGCTTATTTTATGTTTTCCATTATAAAAGTAATATAGAAAATGTGAAAATACAAAAAGTAGAGTGGGGGAAAATTATTCATATTTCTGTTTCCCAAATACTGTTAAAATAACATGGTTTTTCTCATCTTTTTCTCTTTTTTTTTGTGCATTCTTTCTGAATTGTGGAAATTTTCAAACGTTTACATGATAGAGAAAACTCTAATAAACCCCATGTACCCATGAGCCAGCTTCTGATACATCCAGCCAACACAGGGCCAGTCTTGGCCCAAACTCCCAAATGGTTTTGAATCAAATCCCAGAAATAATCGTTTCATCTGTAAACACTTCAGTATGTATCTGTCAAAGATAAGAACTAGTTTTCAACGTAACCTCAATACCATCATCACACCTTAAAAAATATATTCCTTGGTATCACCAAGCAACCAGTCAGTGTACAGATTTTCCTGTTGGTCTCACTTTCTAACACTTCATTTGTTTGAATTATCAGGTTGAAAGAAGGGTCCACACATCATGTGTACACTTTTAATTAGACTAAAACCATATGGGCATTCAGAAGAGATAATGTGGACTGTAAACCTTGGAGATGCTAAAAGCTTGCACTTCAGAGTCATGTAGGCTGGGTTTCAGATCCAGCTCTGCCACTTGCTAGCTGTGTGACCTTGTGCAAGTTACTTAATCTCTCTCACTTTAGTTTTTTTTATCCTGTAAAATGGGAAGAATGTCTACCCTAAGACCACCATGAGGATCGAGTGAGTTAATGCTGGTTAAAGCCCTGTAGAGCCCCATACGTAGTTAATGCTCAATAAATACTAGCCCTGTCCAGCACCTAGTATAGCATCAGTGCATAGATTTGTGGAGTAAAAATAGAGTAAGAGTCAAGAGCTATGGAATTTGGTTTCATTCTGCCATTTAGGGGAATCACTTCAAAGTTTTGTACCCTAAATTTCTCGTCCAAAAAGGGGGGTGGAGTAAACAACCTGATGACCGCTGAAATTCCAGTGCTTGCAGGAAATGAGTATTTTAGAAACAGCATGAGCTTCAAAAACAGACTGGGATTTGCATCATGCTTTGTTATTCACAAGCATTTAATCTTCTCAGCCTCAGTTTCTTCATATGTGCGGCGGAACCAATAATACCTACCTGATAAGATTGTTGTGATGAGCAGCAAGATAAGTGTATCTGGTTCCTACTGTGTAGTAGGTACTCACATTATTAGTCAGCATTTTATGATTATAAAACAAGAATGTTACATTGGAGCATTTTCAACATCTTAAAGAGCTATGTATTTTGTAGCATTTATATAAATGAAGATGACCAAGTATCTTATGGGAAAAGGAATATACACTGGAAGGGTGAACCTAGAAACTGTTTCCAGAACATGGACAATGGAAAATTGAGGGATTATTCAGCCATGTTGATAAAAGAGGATATGAGGATCCCTAGAGAAATTCAAGAAGGTCTTTGCAACAGATAGTTGGTTAAGTTGAATAAACCTATTTTCTGTAGCATTTGAAAATTTCATCAGTAAGTTAAAGATGTGGCTTTTTAAAATTGAAATATAGTTTGCATACAGTGGTATGTTAGTTTCAGGTGTGCTAACATGGTGATTTGATATTTGCATACTTTATGAAATGATCACTGCGTTAAGTCTAGTTACCCATCTGTCCCCATACAAAGTTATTAGAATATTATTGACCATATTCCTTATGCTGTATGTTACATCCCTGTGGCTTATTTATTTTATAACTGGATGTTTGTACCTCTTCGTACCCTCCACCTATTTCTCCCCCACCTCCAGCCCCCTTCCCCTCTGGCAACCACCTGTTCTCTGTATCTGTGAGTCTGTTTTCATTTTGTTGTGTTTTTTTAGATTGCACATGTAAGTGAGATCATATGGTATTTGTCTTTCTCTGATTTATTTACTTAGCATAATACTCTCTAGATCCATCCATGTTATCATAAGTGGCATGATTTCTTTTTTGTTATGGCTGAGTAATATTCCTGTGTGTGTGTGTGTGTGTGTATGTGTGTGTATCTTCTTTATCCATTCATCTATCGGTGGACACTTAGTTTGCTTCCATATTTTGGCTATTGTAAATAATGCTGCAGTGAACACTGGTGTGCATGTGTCTTTTCGAATTCGTGTTTTTTCTTTGGATAAATACCCAGAAGTGAAATCACTGGATCATATGGCAATTCTGTTTTTAATTTTTTGAGGAACCTCTGTACAATATTCTGTAATAATAGATGCACCAGTCTACAATCCTACCAACAGTGCACGAGAGTTCCCTTTTCTCTCATTCTCACCATAAAGACACTTGCTACTTCTTGTCTTTTTGATGATAGCCGTTCTGACAGGTGTGAGATGGAATATCATTGTGGTTTTGATTTGCATTTCCCTGATGATTAGTGATGTTGAGCATCTTTTCATGTGCCTGTTGTCCATTTGTATATCTTCTTGGAAGAATGTCTATTCAGGTCCTTTGCCCATTTTTTAATCAGGTTGTTTGGGTTTTTTTGACGTTGTGTTGTATGAATTCTTTGTATATTTTGGGTATTAACCCCTTACCTGATGTTGTTTGCAAATGTCTTCTCCTATTCATAGGCTGCCTTTTGTTTTGCTGATAGTTCCCTTCACTGTGCAAAGGCTGTTTTTAGTTTGATGTACTGTAGTTCCATTTGTTTATTTTGCTTTTGTTTCCCTTGCCTGAGGAGACAGATCCAAAATAAATTGCTAAGACCAAAAGAGTGCACTGCCTATGTTTTCTTCTAGGAGCTTTTGGTTTCAGGTCTTACATTTAACTCTTTAATCCATTTTGAGTTTATTTTTGTATATGGCGTAAGAAAGTGGCCCACTTTCAGTCTTTTGCAGGTAGCGGTCCAGTTTTCCCCACACATCTATTGACAAGACTGTCTTTTCCCCATTGTGTATTCTTACCTTCTTTGTCATAGATTAATTGACCATATAAAAAGATGTGGATTGGGTGTGTGTGTGTGTGTATGTGTGTATTAATTGTTAGTGATTGGAATATGCTGTGTTTGCTCTAATGATATTGTTGGTTTAATGAAAATGACTTACACTAGCTGTTATAAAGAGAGCTGCACTGTTAACTGACTCAGAAAACCAAATCCACTCTGAGTTTACTGACCCCAAAGTACTAGTCAGCATTTCCCCAACTTGCTTGATGATAAAAATCACCTGAGGTACTTTTAAAGCTACGGATCACTCCTCTAGAAATTTTGATTCTGTGAATGCTGAGTTAGGGCCCAGGAATCAGTCTCCCTCCCTCCCTCCCGCCCAGCAGACACTCCTGTATTTATACCTCTGCCCAATGTCGTCCACCGTTGGTTGAGCCAGGTGATCCTGCGTTGCCGTTCCATGTGTGTAGGCTCACCTTTGCCTGGTTATTTCACTTACCTATGTTAATTTTTTTCCAAATGCACTAATGTATTAATCACATTCATAGCAGTAACATTATCTCTGGGCTCAAATGTATCACTTCCATTTTTTATTGGAGCCCTGCATCACCTTCCTCCTCCCTTTGCTGCTTCCTGTCAGTATCATGCAGGAACTGACCTTTACTCTCCTCCTGGGCTGGCCCCCATGCCGTCCCATTTCTTGGCTCACATCTTACATCCTAAGAAGTATCTGAAAGACTTTATTTTGCCCACAAACTTGTTTGATAGTTTGGAAGTGTAATCGAGTCCCAGGTTAGAAATAATTTTCCCTCAGAGTTTTGAAGGCCTCGTTGTACTTCCCGGTATCTGTAAGTGCCCTGGAGGTGTGGTGGTTCACACCTTTTCTACGAAACCTTGCTTTGTTGGTTTGGTTTCTCTTCTCTCCCTGACTGGAAGTTTGAAGATACTCTCTCTATCCCTGGTGGTCTGGAGTTTCACGATGATGTGCCCTGGTGCAGGTATTCATCATTGACTATTCCGAGTGCTCCGTGGACCCTTTCATTCTGGAAATTCATGTCCTTCAATCCGGGGACATTTTCTTCTATGATTCCTGTGATTTTTCTCCCGATCTTTTCTTTTCCTTTGATCATTTTTCATAATATCCATTCTTGTCATATGGATATGACAGCTTTAATGAGAGCCCATTATAGTTTTCAGTTTCCTGCTCTCCACATTGGAGCAGGTTTGAGATCTATTGCCAGAATGAATGTGATAAGAACTTAGCGTTTCACCACAGCTCTCTAGACCCCACTAAGGCATGTCCACGGGGACCTGGAGGGTCCAGCCCTCTGCTCACTTCCGGTTCCATCACCCCAACTCGCCCACTGGCCTCAGTCACTAGAAATGCACTGCTTCTCTCTTTCTTCTGCTCTAGAAACATGCTCTGCTGCTCTTTGGGTGAATCCACAAGTACTTAGTATTTTAAAAAGTTAATTTTACTAAGACACTAAGGTAAATGAAGGAAGAAAAGTTAGGGAAAAAAAAAACCCGAAGGGGATTTACGTATAAGAAGACGTGTGGTGTAAAAGCAGGGGCAAACTCTTAAGAATACAGTTTTTTGAATTGATGTCAGCATGAAACCAGGATGCTTACACTTGCTCCAAGAGTTCCTCCTGAAAGCTGCTTTTCTTCACAGAACCAAATGGGATCGCTTGTTCTTTCTACTTCGCTGTACCCTAAACTTATTCCCGGGTGCCTACATGCAACCTGTTCGTTTTCTCAGAAAACAGAAGTGCCTTCCCCCACTCCCTCCGCCCCCATGCATTGTCCCCACCTCGGGGCCCAGGCCATCCAGCCCTCTTGTCTCTCCCTGTGACTCCTCAGTCTTGCATTGACCTCCTTCGCTCTTTATTAAAGTATGTTTTTAGGTCTCCCTAACCTGTTTTTCTCTCATCTATCTTTTTTCCTTAATTATTTTCACTGACCACTTTTTAAGACTGATGCTGCCTGCTCTGCAAAGCAATGCTTTTAAAGGTGTTTCTTCTATCAGCCTAGTCTTTCTAGCTCTGGTGGGCCTCTGTGGCAGATAGTAACATCTTTTTGGAGCTTTCAGATTCTTGTTTCAGGTCTAAACAGTGCTTTCATTCCTCAGTTCATTTACAGATCAAAGAGAATATTTTTCAGTTAATTTTTTATTAGGAAGAAATCCAAATACCCTGAACAGAATATCAGCTAGTTTACAGTTACAAGCTTAGCCACTTTCCTACGTTCCCACTGGTCCATCATTCTCTTGTTCTTAAGGGATTACTGAGATTGATCCAGGGAAGGTACTTGCAGGAACTTTCCTAAAGTAGATGACAGTTCTTTCAAAATCAATAAATACTTGTGTTAGTGCTTGAGACAGAAAGAAGGAAATAATCACCTGTAATCCTATCTCCCAGAGATTATTTCTGCCATTCAGAGACCTCCAACACATGATTAGGAGCAGGTTTTTGAACTGTGTTTTGATCTTTAAGTTTGAAATAGGACTGTCTAAAAGTATGTTTGAGTTTTGAAGGGCTGTAATGAAACTTCTGAGTAGGTATCTCATGGGTCTGAAACACAGGAGAGATCTGAGCTGAAGATACAAATTTGGGAGTCATTAGCATTTAGTTGGCCTCGTTGGAGGCCAAACCATCGGAGTAAGTGGGGTAGGGAGAGTAGGGAGTAGGTAAAGTGGTTAAACTGGAGAGCCTCAGATGGTGCCATGAAGACAGTCCACATTCAGGGAATGGGCAGAGGAAGAAGGGTTGGGAGGAAGGCCAGGAAAACACAGTGTCCAGGGGAGATGAGAATGGAATTAAGTGTCAGATGCTTCCAAGAGGTAAAGGAAAATAAGTCTCAACTATTTCATTGAATTTTGCCATATTGGTAAGTATATGTTTACAGTTCCGTTGCCCCTAAAAGATGGAGACTTTTCAGGGGTTTGGCCCTTAAGGGTATGACGTTAGTCATCTTTGGTGAGACAGTATTGAGTTGTGTCTCTACAACGTGGGCTCTGGCATCAGCATCCTGTATCTACTGTGTAATAAATAGCCATGTGACCGCTAGCGAGTTACTTAATGTCTCTGTGCCTCCGTTATCTGTGATATCTGTGACATGTGATGGTGATGGTGTCTGCTTCATAGAGGAGTGAACGTTGTAAAGTGCAGAAAAGTGCCTGGCTCACTGTAAACACTACATGGTGTTTGTTGGAGGTGAACTGGATGCGGTAATAGTATCACTTTTAGCCCAATGCCTGGCATTTAACAGGTATTTTAACATGAAAATTCAACAGCTTGTGACTGCAAAGCAGTGGATTTGCTGTGGCTAGTACAGTTCCAGTCATTTTAAACTCTACCAGCATATACAGAATATAATCATGCCAGGCCAGAGGAAGAACTCAGGGGACTGAGAATTCGCTGCATGTAGCTTTTAAACTGTGTAAAACTCAGATAGGAACTTGAACCCACATGCCGAGACTTGAACCCAGCCTAAATCCTGATTGGGACTGAACCCAGCCAAAACCCACAGTCTTCCAACTGAGATCACACACCTGCTTTCAGGACTTACTGAAGTTCAGGTTCTTGATGTCTCATTGCAGAAAGAATTCAGTAAGAGACAAAGTGATAGGTAAGAAGTGGATTTATTTAGAGAGAAACACACTCCACAGACAGAGTGTGGGCCATCTCAGAAGGTGAGAAAGGCACCAGGGTATGGGGCTGTCAGTTTTTATAGGGGTGGGTGATTTCATAGGCTAATGAGGGGGAGGAGTATTCCAGCTATTTAGGGAAGGGGCGGGGATTTCCAGGAATGGGGCCAGCGCCCACTTTTTGATCCTTGTGGATCCTTGGAACTGTCATGGCGCCTGTGGGTGTGTCATTTAGCTTGCTGATGTGTTACAGTGAGTGTATACTGAGGCTCAAGGTGTAGTGGAAGTTGACTTGTCTGCCATCTTGGACCCATTTGGTTCTAATGAGTTTATGTCATGTCCTCAGGCTATGTTATTCTTTCAAAGGCTGTGCCTGCCCCTTTCCCTCCTGTTTCACTGGCAGAGTATAGCGCTCTAAGCAAAGACTGTGTGAGCCGGGAAGGTGTGTGATGTGTTCTGTGTGGGTGAGGCTGAGGGCTGGAAGGGATGTTGTCAAGAGGACTGGAGAGGCCGGGCCAGGTCTTGCAGGCAGGATGAGGAGTTTTGTATTATTAAACCCAGAGAAGCCTTTGAGTGATTTTAAACCATGACTTGATCCAATTTGTGTTTTGAAATCCCTTTTGCTGCTACAAAAGACTTTCTTCCTCTCTAGTTGTAAAACACTTAGGATAGATTTAATATATTAAATAAAAGAAACTGGTTTCTTAGCCCTAAATACTAAGGTCTTTGAGTTGTTTGCCAGAAAGAGTTCCTGCGTTAAGAATCTACATCAGTTTACATCTTAGATATCAGAAACTTGAGTTATAAAAATAAAATGATTTACGTCTAAAATTTTTCATTTAGTGTCAGAGGGATAGTCTTAAAACTTTTAAGTCTGAAATCCTTCTTCTGCCTGCTGGAATCAGGTTACCTTCGCTCCCTGTTGTGACTGTTGGTGTATCTGAAAAGTGACAGCCTGAATGTTGATTTTCTGTGCACGCAATTTTCACAGGAATTTGTCTTTTCCCATTTGTTCCATTTTAAAAAGAAATGGCCTTTTATGGTCCTAGTTGCATTAAAAGCAGTCACAGGGTGTTTCTTTTAATTAGAAATGCATTCTCTGTTGCACAATAAATTGCTTTCTTGTAATTCTGATCATTGCAGTGGCTTCTCTTGTTGCGGAGCATGGGCTGTAGGTGCAAGGGCTTCAGTAGTTGTGGCTCGCGGGCTCTAGAGTTCAGGCTCAGTAGTTGTGGCGCACGGGCTTAGTTGCTCTGCGGCATGTGGGATCTTCCCGGACCGGGGCATGAACCCGTGTCCCCTGCATCGGCGGGTGGGCTCTCAACCACTGCACCACCAGGGAAGTCCCCATGGAAAATATTTTTATTAAATATTTTTAAAGTCTCCTTCCTTAGCAACATGTGTCATTGTTTTCAGGATATACTGTCTCAGATACAAGCTTCTCAGAAGCTTCACAGGAGGGAAAGCAGTGACAAAGAAGGAATTTATTAGTTATCATTCTTTGCATGGTAAAATCATCAACTTCCATCACCAACTTCTAATTCAAAGCAGATTTTAATTTGGATGTTCCATTACTCCTTCTTGAAACACTTTTGTTCCCTGTACATGCTGTGTTACTTTGGTTTTATAATTGAAAATAAATGATATAAACAACATCTCAGCTCTTGAGCCTGGAATACCAGTGTAGTTTATTTTGGGACTTGAGTTGAAAGGCTTTCTGGAATTTGTGATTATACGTCTCAATCCTTAAAGTCTTTCCAGAAACCCTATATCTTATGAGTTCATTCTCACATTTTTCATTGATAGGTCATTGTTTGCTGGTGAAATACCAAGAATAAGTGGTAGCAATCTGGCATTTTATCAGTGACTGTATTAAAGCAAATTTTCAGGAGATGAGTGTGATACAGATCTTATCTAACAGAAGGTAGAGGGTGTCAGGCACATACAATTTAGGGATAAAAGTAGGAGCAAACTAGGTTAACCAGAGGTAGAGGAAAGACTTCAAGACTGGGGTACACAGAGGGATCACATCCTGGCACATCTAGATACAGTTCTTATATATCAGTTCCATTTCTTTGTATGAATGAGAAGGAAGAAAATGGAAATTTTGTTTTATACAAAACAAATAGGATAGGCTGCAATCTACATTATAGAACTGAATTCATCAACTGCGTTAGTAACCTATTTTAGTTAATTTGTTACATTGTCAACAAGCTTGTCCGGTGCTCTTTTGTAGTACCTTACACTGGCTATCTTTTTCTTCTTTCCTCTCCCATAGTTGCTAAAAAAACAGATGTGTTGAAATTAGTCCAAAAGCCACAATCAGAGGGGCTTGGTTTCTTCCAAGTTGGGGGATGACTGTCTTTTCCCTTAAAAAACAAAGTTAACCCTTTTCTATGTTTATGATAGAGAAATAAACCAGTCTCTATTTCAGTCACTGTTTTATTTTATTATTATTTTTAATGGAACAGGGGAAAGCTTGCTATAAATACAACTGATCTTTTAAAACAAGGAATGTACCATCTTTGCAAGCTAGTCATTTGTAGATCTTTTATTTCCAGGCAAAAATGCCATCATTAGAACTTTTCTCTCCTTTTTATTCCATCCACCCATATCTGAAAGTGTATTATTCTGTGTTCCTTCTGGCATGTCAGTGGTTTGTTTGGGCTGAAGACCACACACTGGAAGCACGGGGAGACCCCCGGATCAGCGTTAGGAGAGCGGCTGGGAGACCCCACTCTCATCCCTCCATGAAGAAAGCAGCTAGATTTTGCCATCTTCGCCAGCACCAAGATGTTGTGAAAGGAGGAGCTGGAATTCTTTCATGCTTTCAAATCTACAACTGCTAGTTTATACAATCTTAATTTCATGCATATAACCAATCCTTTTTCTCTTATCTTTTCCGTGTTTCTTAATGGATTTTTCCTAGAACACTTGCCTTGATTTTTCCCTTTTTCACCCACCAGATATAAGCATTCTATTTCTTGCCAAGCTGACAGATTTCAAAGTAGAAGTATCCTATCTGATATGAAGACTTAGGCCTTAAAAAGTTTGTTAATGAGGTTACTTGTCTTGGCATTTACCGAACGTCTAACTTTTATTTTGCTGAACTCTGTTGGCCTTAAAGGATTTCTCAGTGGCTTATTAGCAGTAATTGGAGTAATGAAGACACTGGCACAGGTAATTGCCTTTGTTTTCTTGTGGCAGAAAAGCTTTTTCCACCTCTGCTAAGTCCCACTAAAATGAAAACTCAAATAGTGATCACATAAAGAAATTAATGTGTGAACTAGTTGCTGCATATTAGGAATTCTGTGCAAGATTTTTGCAATTAGCTTAGAACCTCTTTAGCAGTACCTGCAGATTGTTTAGAGTAAACAATGGGGTAAAATAGATTTTTCTTTTCCTGAAATAACACTCTAAAAGGAATAAGATACGGTTTATGCTTAGATGTCACTGAGGTATACATGTAAGATTGTATCATATGAGCCATCTTTTAGACTGAAGAAAAGATGTTATCCTGTTAGAAAACAGAATGAATGTATGGTCAGATTTAATGTGGGCATATTGAATTACTTCTCACTCAGTTCCTAAGAGGGCCGAGAACATTCCAGTAACAACTTGTCAAGAGTTGTCGGCCATATTTAATTCTCTTATATTATGTAGATGGAATGGACCTTCATAACAGTTGGCTCTGTAACGAAAAAAATTAAAAAGCTTAGTATTCAGGTGTTGACACTAAGAATTGACCATCTGTCAGAAAAGAGAATCCAGCAGAATGACCTTGCATACTTTCCAGGAGAAAATGATAGGACCGATCTAGGGCTCTGGTAGGTTGTTGGTGGTGGGAGGTACGTGACAAATAGTGCTTATCACCGGAAAAAAATGGCTTCATTCAGCTCCTGAATTTAGCCAGCTGCCGTGATTGCATCAACAAAGCACCTAATCATGTAGCCGCTACGAAGCATCACAATTATTTCAAGTAAATCTGCTTTCTAGAATGTGGGAGCTCCGTTCTTTGATAGTTTTGGACTGTAAATTAAAAACGGCGGGTAAAAAAGCTGAGAAGCTAATACTTGGAGAATGTTTTTAGGTTGTAATAGTGCGATTAAGAGCATGAACTTGGAAGGCAGACCGCCTTGGTTTGAATTATGGTACCCAGCTTTTCTGTGCCTCAGTTTTCTCATCACTAAAATGGGGCAGTAATAGTACTTCATAAGGTTATGGGGATAACATGAGTTAATATTTGTAAATAGTGCTTGGCACGTGGTAAGCGCTATATAAGAGTTAAAACTCTGGTTTAGTAGCTGAATTAAACATTGGATTATGAAGATGTCCATCTTCAAAACTTAATGAACATTAAATTAACTTTTCTCTATGTTTTACTTTCAGCTTTCTCAAGACACAGTGTTTTCTACATGAGTGTAGTTTGTCCAGATTGCAGATGGGTTTATAGAGCCATATTTAAAGAAAGAGCATAATGAACACTTTTCATTGTGTTCTTTTAAAAAACATCCCCAAACTGCTGGGTTGTCACATATGTGGTAGAAATTCCCACTCCTGCCACGACTTCTCCAGTCTAGAGCATAGGTAGACTTCAGAGAAATAAAAACCTCATGGAAATATTTTAATGGCAGTTAACTCCTAACTGTTGGTATTGGCAACTGGGAAGCTGTGAGACTGTAATAAGTGATGTGTACATGTAAAAGAAGGGAGTGTGGCATGTGGTGTGCATCCTTTATTTAGCAAAACGTTGGATTGTGGGGAAATTGTTTGCATTTCTTTTAGGTATTCCCTGTTTGTCTCATCATAAGAATCCCCTGAAGATTGTGGAGATTCTCGTTCAGTAATTTAGGAGTAGAGCCTGGGAACATATACTATCTTTTAAATTAACTAATAGACTTTATCTTTAAGAACATATACTTTTAACAAGCATCTCAGATGATTATGAAGGTAGGGCAAGGTTTGTCTGTCTTCTCTTGAGCCCCAGCTTTCTCACCAACAGAACCAAAGATATGACTGGAAAGATGGTCTACTTCCTCACTCACTGTTAGGATTTTGTAATCCCTATTTTCCAAGTGATTATGATACCAAAGAATTCCAGTATGTGTGATGGAATATGAGTTGAGGAAATTAGCCTTCTCTTTACCAGAAAAACTAATTCAGCAAACTTTTAAAAATGTCTTAAGAAAGAAAAAAGCTTTCTGATAAAACAGCAAGCTTCAAGTAATTATTAGTAGTTTGGTTTCTAAGTACTGACAATGTAAGGTAATAAAACATCCAGGGACTTCCCTGGTGGTGCAGTGGTTAAGAATCTGCCTGCCAATGCAGGGGACACGGGTTTGAGTCCTGGTCCAGGAAGATCCCACCCACCGCGGAGCAACTAAGCCCGTGCGCCACAGATACTGAGCCTGTGCTCTAGAGCCCGTGAGCCACAATTACTGAGCCCACGTGCCACAACTACGGAAGCCCGCACACCTAGAGCCCGTGCTCCGCAACAGGAGAAGCCACCGCAATGAGAAGTATGCGCGCGGCAATGAAGAGTAGCCCCCGCTCACCACAACTAGAGAAAGCCCACGCGCAGCAACGAAGACCTAACACAGCCAACAATAAATAAATAAATATAAATTTTTTTAAAAAGTCCAAAACTCTGGTAATATGTATTGTCTTCTGGTTATTGGGGGGGGACAATATTTAATGTATTGCTATTTTAGAATTAACAGTCCTTATATTTAGCAAGTTTAGTAAACTTTTGAGCAGTTAAAACTTCTCTTTATTGGTCTTATTCTAATCCACAATAATTCTTTCACTTTGTCTAGTTATCACCTGAATATAATTGCTTGGTAATACCTTTCCCATTCTTCATAGTGTCTCAGAACCCAGTCTTTGTTTAGCTAGAGAGTCATGCCTCACTGCCCGTGAGGACACAGTTGTCCAGCAACAAGGGATGTTCAACAATCAGCAAATTAGTATTGATTATTCTATTCTTGAGCCAGTGATTTCTTTAGGTGAAAGTAAAGGATAATTGGGGGCATTTAGCACACTTACCCGTGGGTTAATTTTAAATCTTTTTTTTTTTTTTTGATTTATTTTTGGCTGCTTTGGGTCTTTGTTGCTGTGCCCAGGCTTTCTCTAGTTGCGGAGAGTGGGATCTCCTCTTTGCTGCGGTATGTGAACTTCTCATTGCGGTGGCTTCTCTTGTTGCGGAGCACGGGCTCTAGGTGCAGGGGCTTCAGTAGTTGTGGCATGCAGGCTCAGTAGTTGTGGTGCACGGGCTTAGTTGCTCCGCGGCATGTGGCATCTTCCTGGGCCAGGATCGAACCCCTGTCCCCTGCATTGGCAGGCGGATTCTTAACCGCTGTGCCACCAGGGAAATCCTCGTGGGTTATTTTTATCCTCAAAGTCTTCCCCAAGCCTGTCTCATGGGAGAATAGCAGGTATTTCTTAGGCTCCACAAAGTGATGGCCAACAATTGACATGAGTTGATGTTGGTTTTGTTTGGTTTTGGAGGGGGAGGGGAAGCCTTCAGAACTTATATATATCTGTATACTTTGGATAACAATATAGAGCTCCAAAGTCATAATTTTGAGGTTACTTTCCTTTGAATGAATTTAATTCCTTAAATTTGGGACACATTAATTAATGAATTTCCGTTAAGCCGGTTATACCTCTAGAACACTTTTTAGGATGTACAGCTTATTAAAACTGTTTAATGCATGTGCTATTTTGAATGATATACTTTACACATCTAATTGTGGTCCGTGGTGTTTAATCTCTTTTAGAAACTGGATGGCTTCTACAGGGAGCCAGGCCTCGGCTATAGACCAGATTTGGGAGCTCTTGAGTGATGGCGCACCTCCCACCAAAAAGCCCAGGTAAACAAGGGAAGGGGATCCGAGGAACAGAGGAAATCACCACTGATGGTAGATAATGAAAAATAATGAACTTACCCTACATCCCAGTTGGCATCACTAATTAATATTGGCCTTCATATAAAAATTGTTTTTATTTTGCATTTAATTTGTTTTTTATCAAGGTCAGAAATGTATATAATTTTAAAAGACAGTTCTTTAAGGCTCATAGTGCCTCACCTCCTCCTCCGAGGTAATCACTTTCAACTTTGTCTGTTTCTTCTAATATTTACATCCAGATTTTTAATACCGCATGTGTACTGCTGTTTCTTAGTTTTGGGTTTTACCTGTTTCTAATTATGGAAGGTAAGGATTAGGCTTGCTGTCCTGAATCCTCCCCTCATCCATCCCCAGCTGCCCTCCCCAAACACACCATAGACTCTCCTCACAGCCTCCTAGTGTGTTTTATATCACAATTTTTGGTTTAATATTTACATTGTATGACTGTATAAATAGTATTCATAGCTGAGCCTAATGTGTTATTATGTTTCTTTCCTTGTCCATTTTTTCCTCCAGGTTATTAAAGATTGTCTCTTTTTTTTTTTTTTTGCTTTGTTTTCTTTGAACCTATCAATTTAAATTCAAACTCTGTGATAGAGCGTAAATCTCCTAATCTGCTGACACACGTCAGTAATGTGCAAGTTTAAAGCTGCTCCGTGGGTCCTTCCCTCTGGGCAGTTGTGCTCCAGGCCTGCCACATTGCTGCTGTCTGCCGTTTTCCTTTCCTGTCACCCTGGGAATTCCTTTCACATCTCTCCTGTATTGGACCCTCTGTTTCCTGGATCTTATGTCTTCCTTTTTGGTGTACTCCTTCATTTTGCTGAAAAACATCTCGTTAGCTTCCTTAGTAAGGATTCAGAGGAGAAAAGTTTTGGGAGACATTTGAGAATGTCTGTATCGTACTCTTACATTGATGATTTGGCTGAGTGTAGAACTTCAGATACGGACTCATTTTCCTTACCGTTAATGAAATCATTGCCCATTCTCTGCTAACATCTTAAGTGTTCCTGCCACAATAGCCACTCTCTTCTAATTCCTAGTCCTTTGTATTATATGACTTCTTTTTCTTTTCTCATTAGAAACTTGTAAGTATGGTTATTTTATTCTCAGTAATCTGAAATTTCACAATGATACATCTTCACATGAATCTGGATATCAGGTAACTCTTTCAAGCAGGCTACTAATAATTTCACTTTGGAGGAATTGTCCTGTGTTACTGATTTGATAATTTCCTTTACGGTTCTTTCTGTATTCTGTCTTTGTAGAATTCTTGGTATTCAGATGTTGGGCCTTTTGGATAAGTCTCTAATTTTCTTACAGCTTTCTATCACTTTTGTTTTTATCATTCTACTTTCTCAGAGATTTTCTCAGTTGTATCTCCCAACCTTATGAATTTTTTATTTCTGTCTTTTTTGTATAGAAATAAGAAATCTTTTCGTTTGCCCAGTTTTTTTTATAGCATCCTGTTCTGTTGCACAGGTGCCATTTTAAAAAAAAATCTATGTCAGGATGTCACTGTTTCCTTTTCAGTTTTTCTCCCCTTTCCCAGATGGTCTCTTATTTCCCCCAAGTTCCTTTCTATCTGCTGGTTTGTTTGGGTATAACTCTCATGCTGGGGATTTTGTTCAAAGGTAAGGTGACCCTTATTTTTCTGCTCATATTTAAGAGAAAACACTGAAAAGCCAATGGAGACTCTGTGTGTGACGAGGGGCATGGTGGCTGGTGGGCCTCCCTGTGGGTAACAAGCATGGGCCAGGTTCCACAGCTTGCCGGACTCTGTGGGTCTTTTCTCTCATGCTGGCCATTTTCCCCAAAGGGAACTCCTCCCACCTCCTGACCCCAAGAGGTTGAGGTGCAGGCATAAGGTTGACTGCCAACGTCTGGGAGTCTTCCTTTAGGAGAGGGGGCAGGGGAGAGTCTCATATTTCTTATACAGAATGTACACAGTCCCCCTCCCCAAGCTGTGCACGGTGTTCTCAGATACAGAACCCTCTGGTGGAAGCTCTCTGGAGGACAGGCCTCCTGTCCTAGAGTTCTGACCACTTCTGACACAGCCTTGCAGCGAATTGACCCTCCACCTTCAGCTGTGCCTGAACATTTCCAAGCTTCTGCAGAGGGGATCAGCTCTTACTTGACCGCTTCTAAAATCTATTGACCTCTTTTGTCTACTTTTCCTATTTTTGTCATCTTTTCCTATTCTGCTATTTATGAATGTATGCCTTCTTAAAAAATTACTACTATTTAGTGTTTTAGGAAGAACCAGAGGTGAAACATAACTGTTAAATTTTTCCCTTTTAACTGGAAGTCTTAAATTTGGAAAAATCACATCTCAGAGCTATAATGTATGAGGTAAAGAATTCCAGCACATTCAAATGGAAAACAAAAATCCCTGTTCTCCTCAATCCCCAGAGTTAACCACTATTTACAGTTCTTATGAATACTTCTAGAAATTTTTTTTTCTTTTCCGTTATGGTTTATTAAAGGATATTGAATATAGTTCCCTGTGCTGTGCAATAGGACTTGTTTATTCATACTGTGTGCAGTAGTTTGCATCTGCTAGTCCCTCCCTTCTAGAAATTTTTAAGTATATGTTTGTGTGTGCTTCACTTTCTTGATCCCCTTGAACTGAAATGGCATTTTTCACTGTTTGCTTCTAATGTCTATTATCAGTCTTCCCCAGCAGACTAAGCTTTTGCGGCCAGGGACTCCATGTGTATGGTGCTTTATGAGTTTTTCATGGAATTGGGAATAGGGAAGGCAGTTCTAGAGGTGGTTTCTTCAAAACCAGCTTTCTCAAGGCTAAAAGTACCTTTCCCTTCTTGCATTATGCCAACATGCAAATCCTTTTTCTGTTCATTGTATTATGTGAGCAAAAGGTCGAGAAGGGCAGTTTCTTAGGAAAACACATGCCATCAGCATGTGTTTAAATTAAAGTGCATAAACATATTTCAAACAGATTTTAATATAGTTTCAGGATGAAGGGGGCGTGGAGAAACAAAACACAAAAATTTGTACCAAAACACAAAAATTATCTCAAACAGAAGTCAGGACAGAACTCAGTGTTTATCACGGGAAGAAAGGAATGTTTTCCACCTTCCGTCATATCCGTTGAATAGTTGTTTCTTTATTTAGGTATGTAAGGCTTTTGTGTTTTCAGAATTTTGTTGGCCACTTTTTTTTTTTTTTTCCTGCTTGAGGATATCTAAAACAAAGCCGAAGGCAAATGTGTTCCCATATTTGACTATCTCATACTCAGCTTTAGTCATGTTCATTTTCGTCTTTGTGTTCACAAACTTTGGGCTTACGTTTTTTTTATTGGCTTTTCTTTCATCTCCTGTTTTGCATTTCTCAACAATAGAAATTTCACATGTGGGGGGTTTCTTTTCTTTCTGGAATCCAAATCAAATCAGACATGTTTTTTGAAATTTATGTTTGTTTAAAATATAGTTTAGTTTTCAAAACTCAACTGGGTGATAGTTGGACCTTTTCCTGATATTGGGTTTTCTTAGGTTGAGAAGATCGGTCTTACGATGGCTCTTTAGGATTTCCACAGTAGGGTTATTACTTTCTCAACACGTACTGGCACTACCGTGCTCACACTACTTTGGAAAGGCATCAAGCCTGTGCTTGTCATCTTTGCGGCTGTAGGAGTTAGAGCTGAAAACCGTGGCTTTGGACTGTCTTTGTGCCTCGTGTCTGTTGGACGTTCTCAGTCCTCTCATTTGTTTGACTTTTTCAGGAAGCTGCTCCCAAGCCTGAAAACGAAGAAGCCTCGGGAGCTCGTGCTGGTGATTGGAACGGGCATCAGTGCTGCAGTCGCACCCCAGGTCCCAGCCCTGAAATCCTGGAAGGGGTTGATTCAGGCCTTACTGGATGCGGCCATTGATTTTGATCTTCTAGAAGATGAGGAGAGCAAAAAATTTCAGAAATGTCTCCATGAAGACAAGAACCTTGTCCATGTTGCCCATGACCTCATCCAGAAACTCTCTCCTGTGAGTACCCTTGTGTGAGCCCTGGCATTCGATCTTTCCTAAAACCAGACACACATGCTGAACGCAATAAGGAGATTTATGTTTCTAGCCTATAGATTTGCATAACATTTGGCTCTTCTGCAAAATGTCAGTTTATGGACCCGAATCATGGTAGTTACCTTGACCTCATTTCAGTGTGTTGTGGTGGTGGTGGTGCGGGGGGGTTGGTGATGATGGTGATGATAATGTTGTTGAGGCCTTTATTTGTACAAAATGAGACCACTGTCCCATTATTGCTGTGTTTTAAATTTACTTTTTCTACACTCACTACTATAAAAGCTGTGTTCCCTGGCATCCATGCCTTTCAGGGAACCTCAGAAAGATTAGAGATAATTCTCATTTTGTGGATGAAGCAGCGCCAGTTTTTAATGTTCCTTTTAAAGGCAGTCACACATATATATATATATGGAATTTTGCTGCGTTTTAGCAAACTGAGCTGGAAATCAATTCCTGAATGATTTAAGGGCCTCTTTGTCTTGCTTCGTTTTAAAAATGTCTTAAAAATCAGGATTCACTTAAGATATATTTGGAAATAGTAGAGTAGCCAAAGCATATTTTAAAGCTTAATGAATTAAGTGCACCTTGAAAAAAAATGTAACTCTTATGCCTTAAAAAGTCAATTATCAGTGTTGATTTTTCCCCCTACGCCCTAGGGCCCATAGGAAAGAAGTGTCATTAAGTGTTAACCTGAAAGGCATTTAAAAGTATTGGTAATTCCCTCCTAGATCATGACTCATTCAAAAACTTAGGGCCTTTTACTTGTCTTTTCATTTCTTTGTGCTTGGGGTAAAATGTTACTAACCTAGAACAGTATAAAAAATTAATAGACTTTAAAGAGCTCATGGGACCTCCATCTCATACCATATACAAAAATTAGCTCAGTGGATTAAAGACCTAAATGTCAGAGCTAAAAACTATAAAACTCTTAGAAGAAAACGTAGTTTTAAAGCTTCATGACCTTGGATCTGGCAGTAGTTTTTTAATCATGACACCAAAAGCACAAGAATCAAAAGAAAAAATAGATAAACTGCACTTCACCAAAGTTGTAAAAACTACTAGGCTCACTGAGCATTATCAGGAAAGTGAGAAGACAGCCCCCAGAATGGGAGACGATGTCGACAATCCATATATCTGATAAGGGTGTAGTGTCCAGAATGTATTAAAAAAAACTCTTATAACTTAATAAAAACGCAAATAATCCAGTTTTTTCAGTTTAATTTGTTTTTGAAGTATAGTTGATTTACAGCGTTGTATTAGTCTCTGGTGTACAGCAAAATGATTCAGTTATACATATATTCTTTTTCATATTCTTTTCCATTATAGTTTATTACAAGATATCGAATATAGTTCCCTGTGCTATCCAGTAGGACCTTGTTGTTTATCTGTCTTATATAGTAATTCGTATCTGCTAATCCCAAACTCCTATCCCTCCCCTGCTTTGCCCTTTGGTAACCATAAGTTTGTTTTCTATGTCTCTGAGCCTGTTTCTGTTTTGTAAATTAATTCATTTGTATCATTTTTTAGATTCCATATGTGAGTGATGTCATATGATATTTGTCTTTCTCTGTCTGACCTACTTACTATGGTAATCTCTAGGTCTATCCATGTTGCTGCATATGGCATTATCTCATCCTTTTTTATGGCCAAGTAGTATCATTGTGTATATGTACCACATCTTCTTTGTCCATTCATCTGTGGATGGACATTTAGGTTGCTTCCATGTCTTGACTATTGTAAATAGTGCTGCTGTGAACATAGGGGTGCGTGTGTCTTTTTGAATTAGAGTTTTCTCCAGATATATGCCCAGGAGTGGGATTGCTGGGTCATTTGGTAGCTCTATTTAAGGAACCTCCATACTCTTTTCCATAGTGGCTGCACCAGTTTACATTCCCACCCCCACCCTCTCCAGCATTTAAAATAATCCAGTTTTTAAATGGCAAAGGATTTGAATAGTCATTTCTCCAAGGAAGATATACAAATAACCAATAAGTGTATGAAAAGATGCTTGACGTCATTAGTCATTAGAAAAATGCAAATCAGAAACTATGTCAGATACCACTTTACACACACTGGGCTAGCTAGAATCAAAGAGTTGGGTAATAAATGTTGACGAGGCTGTGGAGAAACTGTAACCCTCGTACGCTGCTGGGATTGTGAAGTGGTGCAGACAGGACGGAAAATAGTCTGGCCATTTCTCAAACAAATAAATAAAGTTGTCATATGACCCAACGATTCCACTTGTGCATACACACACACACACACACACACACACACACCCAAGAGAAATGAAAGTGTGTGTCCATACAAAAACTTATAAACAGATCTTTATAACATTACTCATAATAGACAAAAGCTGGAAATAGTGCAGATGTCCAGCAGCTGTCAAATAGATAAACAAAATGTGGCATATTCACACGATAGACTATTACCTGCCAATAAAAAGGAATCAAGTACTTACATGGTGCAATGTGCACGAAGCTTTAAAACATTACGCTGAGAGGAAGCCAGTCACAAAAGACCACATGTTAGAGGATTCCACTCATACGAAATGTCCAGAGTAGGGAAATCTGTTAGAGCAGAAAGTAGTTTAGTAGTTGCCTAGGACTGGAGCAGGGATGGAGGGCAGGAGGGTGATAGTAAAGGGATGGGATTTCTTTTTGAGATGAACATTTTCTAAAATTGACTGTGATGGGGAGTTCCCTGGTGGCCTAGTGGTTAGGATTTCGGGCTTTCACTGCTGCAGCTGGGGTTTAATGCCTGGTCGGGGTACCGAGAACCTGCAAGCCGAGTGGCACAGCCAAAAAAAAAAAAAAAAAAAATTGACTGTGGTGACAGTTGCACATATCTGTGGATATACAAATAACCACTGAATTGTGCACTTCAAATAGGTGAATTGTATGTTATGTGAACCATATCTCAGTAAAGCTGTTAAAAATAAAGGTAAGAGGATGGAAAAGCTGTAGGATTCAAACAGTAGTCAATGAAAGTGAGGATGGCTGTGTTAATATCTGCTAAGTACACTTGAGAGAAAAGAAGAAGAAAGCATAATTTTTTAATGTTCAAACAAAGACAAAATTGTTGTCATATAAAAAGGTAATTAAAGAGTATATAGACCCAAAATATAAGGGAAAAGTATTAAAGAAGTGTGTCAGCCCGGTAATAAAAATGTTGTCTTTCTGGGGGAAAAAAGAAAGAAAGAGCTCGTGAGGACAAAGAGTGCTGTATTAGTCCAGCAAGTCTTGTCTGCATGGTGCCGTGCCACTTGGCTGGACCCTTCATTCATCCTTTGAAAAGGTCTCCTGAGACTAGAAAGCATGACCTTGCTAGGTGCGTTAGTTATGATTGAAAGTAATGAGAGGATTTAAAGTCAGTGTCAATAAATGTATACTAACCAAACATCAAACTGGAGTCACTAATTATCTTTGGATGAAGATTTAGTATTCACCTTAAAGTGTAGTCGTAGTGTCAGTTCCAATAGAGTAGCAATTATCAAACTTTCTGGTCTCAAGACCCCTATATACGCCTAAAAATTACTGAGAATCTCAAACAGCTCTTGTTTATGTGGGTTATGTCTATTCATATTCACTATATTGAAAATTAAAACTGAGACATTTTTTAAATGTTAAATTCGTTAAAAATAATAATAAGCCTGTTACATGCTAACATAAACAACGTGCTTATCAAAAGCAACTATATTTTCCAAAAACAAAAATAAATTAGTGAGAAGAGTGGTATCATTTCACGTTTTGCAAATCTCTTCAATGTCTGGCTTAATTGAAAATGGATTCTCATATCTGCTTTACGTAGTCAGTCAGGTGTCTTTGTGAGGTTTTGGTTTGACTATACAAAAAAATCAGGGCTTACAGGTACATACTTGGAAAAGAGAAAAGTATTTTAATAGTCTTTTTGGATAACGTAGATACTCGTTGTTGATACTACACCAAAAATGCAGTAAGTGATGGCTTCCTAAAGATTAATAGCCATAAAGAATCTGATATCAGATCATATCCATGTTATTGGTGATATGGAATCTGAACTTCCCTTATGCTGTTGCATTAAGATCCATGATCCATCTTCTACCCATGCACGGTTTTGTAACATTACCCATTGGGAAAATACTGCTTCACTGAGGTGTACGTATCTTCTAGACTTTGACACATTTCATTATACCATCCAAAAAAATTGCATCCATTAATATCACCACCAATCTCATCACAAAGGTATTTGGAAGCTGTCAAGCTCATGGTGGCAGATAAAAGTTTTCTAAAAATCTGATTTTTGCTTGAAAGCTCAGCTTTCATCATTGGCAACAATGGCAGCGATCATTGGCTAGTTTTTCCTCGAAATGACAGGCTCACTTCATTTATTTTTGCAAGAATGCTGAGAATACTCAAATCTGAATAATCGTAGTTTGTCTGCCAGTCATTCTTTCAAGTAAAAATGATGTTTGATGAAAAAAAGGTGGCTAGTTCAGTTTAAAACTCAAAATCATCACGAGAGTGTCTGGCCTCAAGACCCCATCAGAGTGGG
Organism: Aethalodelphis obliquidens; assembly: GCF_003676395.1. Lineage (NCBI taxonomy): Eukaryota > Metazoa > Chordata > Mammalia > Artiodactyla > Delphinidae > Aethalodelphis > Aethalodelphis obliquidens. The sequence goes on along the minus strand of NW_020838026.1, from coordinate 7,389,997 downwards.
AAGTGCTTTGTGTGTACTTCCTGTTTTCCTTTACACAGAATATTACGACATGTACTTGAGGGTCAGTATTTAGTACAATTAATAATTTTTACTGCTTCATTTTACAGGACATTCTTAAGTGAAACTGGCATTCTTTTCTTACTGTAAGTCTTTGGTAGTGAAGAGTACTACTGTGATTACTGGCACAGCTGGGTTCCACTGTGCCTGTGTCCTGATTCATGCCAAGGCACCAGCAGTTTTACCTGCCATTGCTTTTGTACCATCAGTGTGAATATTAATACAGTTTGAAAGACAAATATCGCCTTAATACCATTATGAAAATAATTTTGACTTTGCAGACCCCTTAAAGAATCTTAGGAGGGCTTCCCTGGTTGCATAGTGGTTAAGAATCCACCTGCCAATGCAGGGGACATGGGTTCGAGCCCTGGTCCAGGAAGATCCCACATGCCACGGAGCAACTAAGCCCGTGCGCCACAACTACTGAACCTGCGCTCTAGAGGCCGTGAGCCACAAATACTGAGCCCACGAGCCGCAACTACTGAAGCCCGCACGCCTAGAGCCTGTGCTGCACAGCAAGAGAAGCCACTGCAATGAGAAGCCCGTGCACCGCAATGAAGAGTGGCCCCCGCTCGCCGCAAGTACAGAAAGCCCGCACGCAGCAACGAAGACCCAACGCAGCCAAAAATAAATAAGTAAAGAAATAAATTATTTTTAAAAAAAAAACAATCTTAGGAATCCATGGGCCACATGTTGAAAACCACTCCAGTAGGGGATATGTAAGGAAAAAATATAGGCAACCCAAAGGCTTAAAAGAGAGACACACACATAACACACATTTGGGTAAATATGAAGACTCTCTGAGTATTTGCTATTAAGGAATTAATATTATTGCATTTTTTTAGGTGTGATAGTGGTTTTGCAGACTGTTTTTTATATGTAAATGGGAATCCTTATCTTTAAGGAAACTGTTGAAGTGTCTGAATGATATGATGCCTGGGAATTCCTTCAGAAAAAATTCAGTGAAGGGGGTGGGATATGGTGGAGGGGAGTTTAGGTTAAACAGGATTGGCCATGTGTGATAATTGTTGAAATTGGTACTTGGGAGCAGGGGGGTTGGGGGGAGCACTGTGGAAGCGGGGAGAGATAATATTCTCCATTTTACTTTTGTGTGTCTTTGAAAATGTCCTTTTTTGGGGTTTTTTTTTTGTTGTTGGTTTTTTTGGTTTATTTTTTAAGAATCTAACAAACAACAGTAACATGACAGGGTTAATAGGCCCATCTACTGAGCCAGTTTCTTACAGTAGGGAAATGCCATTGCAAAAATTTTGGGTTTCAGAACCGGAAAGACAGTGCCATTTTTAAAGGCACTGGAACCCTGGGCAAATCACTTAAGGTCTCAGAATCTAATTTTGCACCTGTAAAACTGGGATAATGCTACTTATCCCACTTGAAAAATAAGTGAGAAAATGTATGGGAAGTGTCTGGCACATAGTAAATGCACTGTAAATGTTAATAACCTTGGTGAAAATGAGTCAGGATTTTTTTTGTAGTTTTTACTATGTCTGGGATCAGAAGGATGGGAGTTACAGGGTAGGAGGAAATGAAGCAACATTGGATTCAGTTCACTGTTTTAAATGAATGAGAAAATGTCCATAAATATGTGTGGGAGTTTGGCATTTCCTTTTGACCTTGGAACCTCCTTGTTTGTTTTCATTCTTTTGTCTTTACTTAGAGAGGCCATTTGTGGGAAATTCAGTTCTAGGGTCACCTGTTTCAAGAGAGAAAAAGTTGATTTTAAGTCTGAGGAAATCGATGCAGCTATAGAAGCCGCTTTCCTTCGTGTCTGTGTTGATATGCAAAATGTAATAACTGAAAGAGGACCCAAAGATAGTTAGCTAAAATAAGTGGCTCATGACTTTTATTTCCAGACTTTATTTAACCTTTTGTATTTCTTTTCTTAGAAGCAAGGAAGTATATCGCACACCCATGCTTACCTGTTCGTATACCCAGGTGTTTTTATCTGTGTGCATGATAACTAAACTGGTGCTGGCTTATTAGTGTTGTTTAACCGTGTGTGTATGAAAGATGAGGAAGTTCTTAAAGTCACCATATTCTTTAATTTTAAACTTAATTTTCATTTTTTGAATGGGTATTGTATTGTTTATACACATTGCACAAATACAAAATGATATAAAAGGTGTACATCCATCATGGCATCTCACTCGCACCCATGGCTTTGTCTACCTCCTTTCCCCGACTTGCCCCCAGTTGGTCACCACTCTTTTTGAGTATCCTTCCATTGTTCTTTTCTGTAAAAACAAGCACATGGGATTCTATTTATTCTTATTTCATTGCTTCCACCTCCATGTCAACAGGTAGCATTCTAGACATACTGACGTGTACTTGTTTGTTTTACGTGACAGTATATCCTGGACATCTTTCCATACCAGTTTCCTGTGTATGGATACTTGGCTTATTTCCAGTCTTTTACTGTCACAGGGAACAGAGCAGTGATAATGTTGCATATGTCATTTTATTTGTTTGCAATTACGTCTGTGGGATATATTCCCAGAAATGAGATTGCAAGATTATAGGGTACATGGATCGTAATGTTGATGGACATTAAAGGGGCACCATATTTTTAATAACAAATCTAGAACAGTGCCTGGCATTCAATAGTAGTTGACTCTTGGCATGTAGTGAAATTCAGTTTCTTCACTGTTCGTTTCTGATCAGATTGTTCATTCTGATTAAGTGTTAGAGTCCCTCCTTGGTTGCCTGTGGTCTGCTAATATGTGACGTAATAATTTATGCCATGATGTAAAGAGAGCGGACAGAAGTTGAAAAACGTGACCCCCATTCTTAGCCACATAAATCGTGGGCTGTTCCATCTAGTTAGCCCTAGAAAGGAGTCTGAGCCCACTGACAACAGGGTACAGTGAGAAGCCTGTCTTGTGGTAAATGTAGCAGAGAACAGCGACAGAGCTAGACAAACTTCTGGGTGTGTCATCACCAGGCAGAGGTACTGTTTCACCTCTGTGCTCTCATTTTTCTCCTGTGAAAATAATTTACCATTCACTTGGAAGGTATAATGAAAAAATGGATAATTTTATAAAATACTTTGAAAAAATAGGAAGCACATTCGGCAGATTGAAGTGTGCTTTATGAATCTACTTACGTGGTTCCGTGGAAACAGATCTTTATCGGTGCATAGTGCTATTAGAAAGGTATACAAGGCAAACCAGGAGGGTAGGGAGACTGCTAGGAGGATTATGGCTAGTCTGCTATCTAGCAGCTAATTGCAGTTACTTGGAGTTTGAATGGGGAATAATGGGGCCTTTAAGAACTGATTCCTGCTTAGATATTATCTACTGGAATGGTGTTGCAAGAATAAGATAGGGATCAGGTATTTGTCATAGCACACTGCAAAGCTACTTTCCTGTTTCAAATTCCTTTTGTCTAGGGATCACTTTGCCTTTTAAGTTAGAAAGCCAACTTCCCACTTGAGATTGGTATTATATTTCCTCATTAGTTCTCAGGGATATTTACCTGTAGTATTCAAAACAAACCCGGGAAAACAGTTATCTAAATGAACATTTGTTAAGAAATAGGGAGTCTGTTCAGAACTGATTAGTTTTGGTATTTTTAACAGTTGCAAAATAAAGATTTTTGGTAACCATTATCATGTACTGAATATTCTCCCTAGCAGCCTTGTAAACAAGTGGCTGAATTATACCAGGGAAAAAAACAGGCAGGGAGAAGGTAAGCGGTCTGTCCTGAATCCATCAGCATCTGTAAAAAGCACCTAGGATTAGAAAAAGACATGTTAAACCACATTTAGAGCTGTCTTTTAGTGGTTATGCCCTAGATACGGAAAGTTTAACAGAAAGTATTCTTACCTGAGGCCTCCTTAAAGGGTAGTTGGAGCTGTGCTTTCTGCCCCAGTTTTCCTTTGGTCTGGACAGTAGTCACCTCTCCTCGCCATGCCCATCTTCTTCATTCTATTAAACTGCCTATTTAGAGAGCGTGTGCTTCTTTGCATATGATGTAATAGTGCGGATCACTTGCTGTGTGCTAAAGCGTTGAGCTGGCAGCTGGCATGTATACTCCTGTTTTCCTTATTAGAACCCTGTGAGGGAGACAGTACTTTACTTTTTTTTTTTTTTTTTAATATTTTGGCCATGCTGCGCGGCATGTGGGATCTTAGTTCGCCGTCCAGGGAGCAAACCCGTGTCTCCTGCAGTGGAAGCACAGAGTCTTAACCACTGGACCGCCAGGGAAGTCCCAGAGACAGTATAAGTGCAAAGCACTCTTCAAAAAGTTGCTGTTATTTAATGGAAACAAATGACCTACCAAAATGCTAGAACTAACTTATCTCTCTTATATCCCTCCCCAGCGTACTAGTAATGTTCGATCCACATTTTTCAAGGACTGTTTATATGAAGTATTTGATGACTTGGAGTCAAAGATGGAAGATTCTGGTAAACAGCTACTTCAGTCAGTTCTCCACCTGATGGAAAATGGAGCCCTGGTATTAACTACAAATTTTGACAATCTCCTGGAACTGTATGCAGCAGATCAGGGAAAACAACTTGAATCCCTTGACCTTACTGATGAGAAGAAGGTAAAAAGTAAAGGATTAGTTTATCTCTTCAGGCCAGTGGATTGTATCCTCATGAGAAATACTGTTTTCTGGTTGGGATATTGTATAGTACTGGCATTTATGGAGAGGTAGAAAGGGAGACTGTTATCCCTGGTTGGATTTTAGTTTTTTGAGATAAAAATCAATGTACGTTTAAAAGCACAGATCGTAAAAGTGTTCAGTTCTGTGAGTTTTGACAGTTTCACCCGATCTCAAGCAAGATTATAGGAAGCCATTTGAACTGTGAGATGTAAATCTTGTAACACTAGATAATACCAGGTGGGTGCAGTATTGATTTAGAGTTCTCTGTTAGGATATATTGTTCATGGCATCTGTTGGAAATGTACGAAAGCTACTTTTTGATGTCTGGAGAGCCCGTTTCAAGCCAAATGACAGCTGGGTTGAGATTAGTATTCAAAGGACACCTCAGCAGACTTCTTTTTTTAATGTAGCCCATACTATACCTACGCCATCTCCCATAATATGGAATTACAGATGTCCATCTATGTCATCTAATGAGAGAAGGCTTTTATTAGAATGGTCACCAAAGGTTGTAATTTGAAATCTAGCACCAATGGGACATTCTATAGATAACACCATTTAATTGATGAAATACACTGAAGCCATAAAAGGGAAAATGTTTTCATTGCCATAAAAAGGTGTCAGAGACGTAATGATTGAAGAAGGAGGGGGGGGGCGGGGAAACCAAACAGATTATAAACCGCCACAGGGTCTCATTTGTCCTGCCCTGTAGTTTTTGTAATTTGCCTTCATACTTCGTTTTCCTGGGAGCCTGCCTTTGTGTCCCACTTAGAACCCAGCTAAGTAGAGTTTGAAGAGACAAATGACTCCCCCACGGGCACTCATGTCACAGCACTGCCTCTGCCAGAGCAGTAGCTATAATGCCAGTCTTGTGATTTTGCTGACCTTGAAGTCGAGTCGTAAAAGGAAATCCAAGTCGTAAAAGGAAATCCAATTTAGAGAAATGGTGCCGAAAAGACTGGTTTTCTCTGGCTGGAGTGTTTTCCACCTGCTGCCTCCATGCTTTGTATGGCCAGCTCCTTCTTCACCTGTAAGTCTTCACTTAACGAATCACTTCCTCTGAGAGGTCTTCTCTGACCATCCTAATTAAGAAAGGACCCACCTTATTTTTTGGTTCGTATTTTCAATGAAGCACTTGATATAACTTTCCATTTTCATCTTGGTTTGTTTGTTTTCTGCCTGTTTGCCCCAGAGGAATAGCAACCCCATTTGGACAGGAACCATGTCAGCCCTTCTTACCCTAATGCCTAAGATAGTACTGGGTACATAGTAGGTGCTCAGTAAATATTTTTTGAATTTATAAATGGTTGAATGAAATTAAAAAATGAATGGCAAGAAACAGCTTCCATGCTGTTTCTGATACAGTCTCCAAAGATCATGACCAGCATCAAAAGCGTAAGGGCCTTTTTAAAGTTATGGGTATCAATCAGACTTGAAATTTTCCTTCTCATTTTCACCCTGGAGTCTCAAGATTTGCTTTGTATTTTAGTCCACATTAGGGGCAGTATTGAAGTTTAAGGGTTAAAGCCATTGACTGGCAGTCAGAATAGAGCCTGGTAATACTCTAATTCTAAATCTCTGTGCCTCCTGACTGTTTTTCCCTAATGCATACCTTATTTCTCTAGAATGTTAAAAATAAATTTATACTGTCTCAAGTCCTTGGGAAAATGGAAACATGGGATCCAGTTGGCCCTTATTATCATTGTCATCTAAATAATCGTTCTTCACTGGTAGCCTTTTAGGTAACTCAGAGGTGACTGAAGTGATTCTTTTATCGCTTATCAATTGCTGCACAAGAAATCACCCTGAAAACTTTGTGGTTTAAAACAATGTTTTATTTGCCCGTGATAATGTGAATTTGCTACTTGAGCTGGGCTGATCGGCTCGGCTGGACAGTTCTGCCGGTTTTGCAAGTGACACACATGGCTGCAGTCCTCTGGGGGCCAGACCAGGTGGTGGTAGATGGCCTTGCTTGCGTGTCTGTTGGTGCAGGCAGTCGGCTGGGCCATCAGACTTCTTCACATGGTAGCTGGGTTCCACAAGCAGCAAAAGAGAAAGAAGACTCATTGTGCCAACGTTTTCCAAGCTTCTGCTCTTGTCTGCTAATGCCCCGTTGGCTACAGCAAGCCATATGGCCAAGCCTGGAGTAAGTGTGAAAGGGGACTAGACCAGGGCATCGATACAAGGTTTGACCTCTCGGGGATCCTTCCTGAAATGGTCATCCAGAGCTGTCATGTGTGTCACCAGTGGAAAGAGCCCTGTGGTTCCTGCAAATTAGACAAACAAATTCTCATTTTTGCTTGTTGCTTTCAAAGAGATATCACCAGACTTGCTGCCTTCATTCCTAACAGTCATGCCTGAAGTAGAAAGGGAGGCCACGTGGGGTGGCCACATTCTTGGCCTGTAGTATCAGGAAGCTGGAGAGTTATGTCAGAAGCCTAGTCCTCAGAAGAGCCTCTTGCCCATTGGGACCTTGAAGCGAGTGCTCAGCCCTGCCCACCTGGCTGAGCTGTGTTTGTGTTGTGCAGGTCCTCGAGTGGGCTCAGGAGAAGCGGAAGCTGAGCGTCTTGCACATCCATGGGGTCTACACCAACCCTAGTGGCATTGTCCTTCACCCAGCTGGCTATCAGAATGTGCTCAGGAACACTGAAGTTATGGTGAGTGGTGCTGACCTTGCCGCTCGGGAAAGCCTTCCTGGGAAACCTCTAAATACACCACTGGTCTTCCAGGGATAACAGTTTCTTCTCATTAATGAAAATTGGAAGGCCGGGGCTTCCCTGGGGGTCCAGTGGTTAAGACTCTGTGCTTCCAATGCAAGGGGCTCGGGTTCTGTCCCTGGTCGGGGAGCTAAGATCCCACGTGCCATATGGCGAGGCGGAAAAAAAAAAAAAAAAAGGAAGGCCAAGCATTCTTTCCTGTGCTTCTTAACTTGTGGGTGTACATGCCACCTTTGGAAATGTCAGACATCTCTTCAGGTGTCAAACTCTGAGGTTTTACTTTGTTCTTGATTGACACCCAGCAGATGGCACTCTGTTATTGGTGTCATTTTCACATACAGAGAAGACTTACTGCCCTTCATCGTTTGGTATATATAGTGTTAATGGCCCTCTCTATGCCAAAGCTAATTTATGCAGCTGTTCACTGACCAGTCACTACTAGGGCGTACATTCTAAAGAGATTTTATATAAATGGTGGTGGTTTTATATTGAATCATCACACTTATTCACTTATTGCTCACTGGAAAACATAGAGAAAAATTTGGATAGGGTGATAAAATGGAGGCTTTCTTTGTGAAAAAAGACCAAGAAAATGTGATGTTTTCTGAAGCATAAGGGGACCTTTTTTCACCTGTTCTTTCCCTGACGTGTTATAGCTGCATCTGTCATCACTATCATTTCTAATATTTTTATATTTATATATGTGTAGTGTGTGAGATATATATATATATATACACACACACACACACACGTATATAAATGTATACACACATGTATATATTAATATTCTAAGTGTCAGGCTTTCTTTGAGCACATCTGGTGATGGAATTCTCTAGTTATCCACGGCTTATTCTGTTAAGCAAAAAAGGCAGATATGCTCAAGAAAATGGGAAGAGTAAGCTATACTGAAGACTACTCATTGCCTTATGGCCTCTGGGCACATAGATCTAAAAAATAAACTGTAAGGCATAGACCAGTGAGACCCTGAATAGAGAGCCTGCAGGAGAATTCCAGGTAAAGATACAATTTTAGGACAGTCATCAAGTTACAATAATAAACAATGAGGAGGTCAGACTCCTTCACGGGGATGCACCTCCCCTCTTAAATGCTGGTTAATCGGTCATCACAGTCTGCTAAATGCAGCAGTTATGACCTTGTTGACTCTTGTTTCAGACATGTCTTCACGTGTCATTAATATGTTTCTTTTCCTACAAGAGAGAGATTCAGAAGCTCTATGAAAACAAGTCGTTCCTTTTCCTGGGCTGTGGCTGGACTGTGGATGACACCACTTTCCAAGCCCTTTTTCTGGAGGCTGTCAAGCACAAATCTGACTTAGAACATTTCATGCTGGTTCGGAGAGGAGATGTGGACGAGTTCAAGAAGCTTCGAGAAAACATGCTGGACAAAGGGATTAAAGTCATCTCCTATGGAAATGAATATGCTGACCTTCCAGAGTATTTCAAGCGACTGACATGTGAGATCTCCACGAGGGGAAGGTCAGGTAAGATGCGTTTTGAGACTGAGAGGGGTCGGAGGGCAACCGCTCTTCAGCCTCTTATGTGTTTGTGGTGGGTAAAGTCATCACCAAGATGAGGAATATAATCCTAACCAGATTATGAAGGGAGATGGCGGTTAGTCTTCAGATTAATCAGCGAAATGCAATTAGAGTTTAGATTTCAAAATAGAGAAGAATGATAACTCCCTTTCGGCTAAGGCCGTGAGGAAAGGAATAAATACATTCATGTAGTATTGGTGAGAAGATAAAGTGAGTACAACTTTTCTGAAGGGGAAATTTGGAATATGTTCCGACGTTTAAAACCTTTGACCCAGAAATCCCACTTGATACAGTTTATCTTAGGAGAAGTTTCTCCTAAGGCCGTGAGGAAAGGAATACATTCATGTAGTATTGGTGAGAAGGTAAAGTTAGTACAACTTTTCTGAAGGGGAAATTTGGAATATGTTCAGAAGTTTAAAACCTTTGACCCAGAAATCCCACTTGATACAATTTATCTCAGGAGAAGTTTCTCCTAAGGAGATCACGGGATACTTGCACAGTTATACTACACAGTTGCACAAAGATACAAGTGTAGGGATGTAATCAGTGTTGTCGATAAATGGCAAAAATTGGAAGCAATCTAAAATGTTCCAGAAAATGGGGGATTCTATAAATACACCATTTATTAATTGATGAAATACATAAGAAGCCATAAAAGAAAAAATGCTTTTACTGGCCAAAATAATGTCAGAGATATAATACTGTGAGTGACAAAAAAAAAAAAAAAAAAAAAAACGGTTGTAAAATGCCACCATGGTCAGTCCCTGGCATACAAAATTGTAGATATAGTCTATTTTTGTATGCTTGTATGAGAAATCTCTGGAATGAAGTTTACTAAATTAACTGTGGTTATCTCTATGAAGTAGGATTTAATGTGTTTTTTTTAATATTTTGTTTCTATGTTAGCATTTTCTATGATTATGCGTTGTCTTTATAAACAGAAAAATAAAAAACACACTTTGAAAATGCTATTTGGAAACTGTTATGGTGGAATTAAAGTCAGAGGTTAGGGGTACCACTCACTTGACATTTTACCTCCAGGTTCTAACAGGAAAGCCAAATGGGGATAAAAGGTTCAGTTTATTAATGGCTCCAGGCAAGTTCTCAGTTAATCTACAAAATGCAAAACCTTTTGGTATAGCTAAATTGGAGAATGCTTTTTAAAATCTCAGTTTGAATAAAGCCGGGCCTCAGGGTATGGCCATTCTGACTCACCACACAGTTCCAAAGGAACTTTCCTGCTGTATGTAGAATATGTTCTTGAAAAGTCATGTGCCAGTATTCATTTTCATTGTCAATCTGAATACATGTTAGGGAGCCTGTTAAGGTACAGGTAATTTAGTAGATTAAATTGATCTATTAATTAATTAATTTATTAGTCTATTAGTAGATTAATAGATTGATTTAATTGTCCTATACCCAATAATCAATCCCAGGTTTCTCTTCTGAATCAGATTGCTTCAAGTGGAATTCTCCTGTGATGAGAAATTCCATAAGCTCTTATTATCCATGGCTGTGTTTCGATGGAACAAGGTCTGTAAAGGGCATCACCATAACTGAACGCTGAAAACTAGGTCTACCCTTTTTCCAGAAGACTTTTTAAAAAAACCCTTAAAAAGACAAATCTTCTGGTTTATCTCTTTTGTGAAAACAATTTGCTATTCTTTCTTGCGGGTATGTTTTCTGCTGTCCTGCAGTGTTCCAGATTCTTCTGCTGTTTGCCCACACATAGGACTCTCAGTAGGCTTTTTCCACTGGGCAAGGAGTACATAGCCAAGCTCTACTTATTTCTTTTGATCTGCGTTCTGAGCTATTCCACCCGGGGAAGATGCTAGGGTGGAAAAGAACAAAATCCTGCCGGACAGCTGTTCCTCTTACACTGTGTCTTTTCTTGACAAAAACCATCAGAAGTATTGTGGAGCAGCACAGACTCTTTCATTAGCTGCATGGGCTTCCTAACAGAGCAGCTCTTCTCAAAGTTATCACTCATTAAGGTATTGTGAATTGTTAAAAATCAAGGATTTTCAGTGTGGCCAGGGGCTTTATTAGAATGGTCAGCTAAGTTTGTGATCTAAAATCTAGCAGAGCGGTTTTAGGTTAAAAACACTTTTTTGTTTTGAGACCGGTCAAGCTTACCTTCCATCCGTGGTTATGTTTTGATTCTTTATAGATAAGTACCGATGAGAGGTCCGAGGTCTTTTGCTGATGTTTTCTTTTTTTAACCCTGGCCTCTTGCTGTGTGCCTTGCTTTGTGCTGTGTACTCGCTTTTGCGTAGTGAGAATTACTTGGGTTCAGAAGATTCTGTAGGATCCCGGTACATTTATTTCAGAAAAACCAAGTAATGGGGAAAGGAAAATAATTCTTTTATAATTCATTACTGTAATAGAAGCAGTTACTTTGGTATATTTCAGGTAAGTTTTCCTTGTGCATTTCTTCATGGCTGTAAACAAAGTACACATACACTCCTGGTACTTTTTTTTTTTAATTAATTAACTTATTTTTGGCTGCATTAGGTCTTTGTTGCTGCGTGTGGGCTTTCTCCAGTTGTGGCGAGCAGGGGCTACTCTTCGTTGCAGTGCGCGGGCTTCTTATTGTGGTGGCTTCTCTTGTTGCAGAGCATGGGCTCTAGGAACGTGGGCTTCAGTAGTTGTGGCTCGTGGGCTCTAGAGCACTGGCTCAGTAGTTGTGGTGCATGGGCTTAGTTGCTCTGCGGCATGTGGGATCTTCCCGGACCAGGGCTCGAACCCATGTCCCCTGCATTGGCAGGCGGATTCTTAACCACTGCGCCACCAGGGAAGCCCCCGGTCCTTTTTTTTATTCAGTGATACATCATACATTTTCCCACATGGCTGCAGTCTTCATAACCAGTATTTTTTTTTAGATTTCTTTTCATATGGACCTTTTTTTTTAAATTTAAAATGTAACCTTTTATTTATTTTGAATTTTATTTTATTTATTTTTTATACAGCGGGTTCTTATTAGTTATCTATTTTATACATATTAGTGTAGATGTGTCAATCCCAATCTCCCAATTCATCCCACCACCACCCCCCGCGGCTTTCCCCCCTTGGTGTCCATACGTTTGTTCTCTACATCTTTGTGTCTGTTTCTGCCCTGAAAACTGGTTCATCTGGACCGTTTTTCTAGGTTACACATACATGTGTTAATATACGATATTTGTTTTTCTCTTTCTGACTTACTTCACTCTGTATGACAGTCTCTAGATCCATCCACGTCTCTACAAATGACCCAATTTCGCTCCTTTTTATGGCTGAGTAATAATACTCCATTGTATATATGTACCACATCTTCTTTATCCATTCGTCTGTCGATGGGCATTTAGGTTGCTTCCATGACCTGGCTATTGTAAATAGTGCTGCAGTGAACATTGGGGTGCATGTGTCTTTTTGAATTATGGTTTTCTCTGCGTATATGCCCAGTAGTGGGATTGCTGGGTCATATGGTAATTCTATTTTTAGTTTTTTAAGGAACCTCCATACTGTTCTCCATAGTGGCTGTATCAATTTACATTCTCACCAACAGTGCAAGAGGGTTCCCTTTTCTCCACACCCTCTCCAGCATTTGTCGTTTGTAGATTTTCTGATGATGCCCATTCTAACCGGTGTGAGGTGATACCTCATTGTAGTTTTGATTTGCATTTCTCTGATTAGTGATGTTGAGCAGCTTTTCATGTGCTTCTTGGCCATCTGTATGTCTTCTTTGGAGAAATGTCTATGTAGGTCTTCTGCCCATTTTTGGGTTGTTTGTTTTTTTAATATTGAGCTGCATGAGCTGTTTATATATTTTGGAGATTAATCCTTTGTCCGTTGATTCATGTGCAAATATTTTCTCTCATTCTGAGGGTTGTCTTTTCGTCTTGTTCGTAGTTTCCTTTGCTGTGCAAAAGCTTTTAAGTTTCATTAGGTCCCATTTATTTTTGTTTTTATTTCCATTACTCTAGGAGCTGAATCAAAAAATACCTTGCTGTGATTTATGTCAAAGAGTGTTCTTCCTATGTTTTCCTCTAAGAGTTTTATAGTGTCCGGTCTTACATTTAGGTCTCTAATCCATTTTGAGTTTATTTTTGTGTATGGTGTTAGGGAGTGTTCTAATTTCATTCTTTTACATGTAGCTGTCCAGGTTTCCCAGCACCACTTATTGAAGAGACTGTCTTTTCTCCACTGTATATCCTTGCCTCCCTTGTCATAGATTAGTTAACCACAGGTGCGTGGGTTTATCTCTGGGTTTTCTATCCTGTTCCATTGATCTGTATTTCTGTTTTTGTGCCAGTACCATATTGTCTTGATTACTGTAGCTTTGTAGTATAGTCTGAAGTCAGGGAGTCTGATTCCTCCAGCTCTTTTTTTTTCCCTCAAGACTGCTTTGGCTATTCGGGGTCTTTTGTGTCTCCATACAAATTTTAAGATTTTTTGTTCTGGTTCTGTAAAAAATGCCCATAACCAGTGTTTTTAATGACTGTGTTATAATCCAGTGTGGATGTCACAGTTACCTAATTATTCCCCTATGTTAGGCAGTATCTAGTTTTTTCTATTGTAAGCACTGTTGTAATGAATGGTACAGTTTTTCCTTTTGCCAGTAGGATGGGTTCTCAGTGTAATTACTAGGTCAAAGGGCATGAACATTTTAGTGGTTGATAAATACTGCTCAAGTGCTTTCCAAGAGAGGAATACCAGTTTGTGTGTTTGGGTGCTGTCTTTTGTTTATATTCTAATTGGCCATGTTTCTGATTGCTATTCTTTCCTCCCGTGTGTTCAGATTTAAACCTCTTCCTATATATTATCTATCCCAGTGCTGTCCAATAGAATTTTCTGCAATGATAGAAATATTCTGTAATCTTCTCTGTCCAGTGCTGTATCCACAAGCCGCATGTGACCATTGAGCATTTGAAGTGTGGTTAGTGTGACTGAGGAACAGAATTTTTTTTTTTCTCCTGGCCGCACCACTTGGCTTGCGGGATCTTAGTCCCCCACCCAGGGATTGAACCCAGGTCCCTGCAGTGGAAGCTTGGAGTCCTAACCACCGGACCACTAGGGAGTTCCCTGAGGAACAGAATTTTTAATTTAATTTAAAACTAAACAGCACATGTGGCCAGTGGGACGGCACAGCTCTAAACCCATTTTATACCGTGGGCGTGTCTGCTACTTTTCACTCTTCTACTTGGTTGAATTTGCCCCCTTGCACGCTGCTTCCTTTTCACTCTTGTACTTGGTTGAATCTGCCTCCTTGCACGCTGCTTCCTGACCCCAGCTGGAGTAGTTTTTTTTACCTAAACTTGGCCTTCTGGACTAGTTAGGGACAGCAAGCACACTTGTTTTGTTCACAAGTAATGTCCGTGTACTCAGGGACCTCACTGCTTCCCTGTTGTTTAATACAACAGTGTGAAGACTAACTGGTTTACTGTCCTGCCTAATGTGTGCATTCCTAAATAATGTCATCCTTCTTAGTCAGACCATGTACTTTCATCTCCCTTTAGTTGGTTGCTTTTCTATTATTAATAGTTTTAGCTTTTCAGCCAAATATCTGATACTGGTGTATGTTCTGTTTAGCAGGGACGGTAAGAGAAGGCCAGCTAAGTGGCTCAGAAGGCCAGCTAAATGGCTCATCGACAGCACACAGTGAAATGAGAGGTATACTGTTTCCTGTTCTACTATTTGTCAGTTTGTCAGCAGAAAATGCTTTCCCAGAATTTAGTTAAGACCTTGGAGAACCTCTCCTACCTATTAAAGCGTCTGTATTTTCCCACCAAGTCTGTTACAAGTTTCCTAGTATCTTGTGTCTTGTCTTCTGAAGGGTTAAGCTTGACTTAAATTTCTGCAGCTTTAGATGTGTAAACCTGTTTTGTGAAACTTCACTTAACTCTCTCCCTTCTCTCTCCACAGACTGTAGTACATGAGAGGGCTAGAGGAATCACCACCATTAGCCCAAGCTGTAAGGGCCTACCGTGGACAGTGTTTAACAAGTAAACTCACAAGAACCCAAAACAGCTCCTAGGAACTACCAGAACGCAGAGGTTGAAGGCCGGGGTTAGTGGGCGGGTGTCGCAGCTTACCCCTTCGTGCCGTGCCGGCTGCTTCCTGATCCTCTGCGGCCTGTTCCAGTTCAATACCCAAGTGACAAGGGACCCGGAGGCCGCCCCGCCCCACCCCCAGGCTGGACAGGCCTATGTCCACACAGCAGATCCACGGGACATCTCTACCGACCGTGGCCACAGCTCCGCATGAAGAACTCGGGATCTAGATGCCACGGGATCGCCGCGGCCCTTGTTGCAGTTTTGTACTCTATACTTGGTTTTTCAGTTAAGCTTAATGGCATTTTTAAAACATGGCTTGAAGCTCTAGTTTTCTAGATCTTTTACAGTGTACAGTCTTTTACATAATTGAGTTGTATTAAAAGCTTGTTCATTTACTTCCCAGGGCCCCAGCTCTACTTTGAGTCACTTTAGAAAACTCCTAACCTGCAAAGATACAAGCCGAATTTAAATTTTAAAAGTTCTCTTCTTTCACCTTGGGGGAAGGTGACCTCATTCTTGGGACAACTACTTATTTTTACCTGATTCCTCAGCATTATCAATTCCTGTTTCCCTTCTTACCATAAATCCTAGAACTACAGTGTGATGTAGGATTTTAGTTTTGAATCCTCCTGTAAAATAACTCCAAGACCTAAAAGGCAATTTATTTATGAAATTTATTTTCTTATATAAATTATGTATTTCTCTGGGCAGACAGCCTTCACCTTATTGCACTAAGAGCACATCTGTAATACCAAGCTACAGGACAAGTCTTAACAAGGTCTGTATTCAACGTAGCACTTGTCTACCAGGCACTGTAGAGGATGAGGAGAAGCCAGGATCCATCCCAGGTGAAGAAGGGGCAGGGGGCAGTGTGTCTCCCCTTCTGACAGTTGGTTTTCTCCCGGGAAGGGGAACATGCAAAGTTATGTCTGGATTCTGAAAGTGGGAGGAGATCTTGGAGGCTGAGAAGCCCAGTGCAGCACTGCAGCTCGGCTCCCTTCATCTCTGAGGGGAGCAGGGACTCCTCTTTCACTCATCTGTAACACATCACTGTGGCCTAGCTGATGCTTCGGGGAAACGGGGCCAGGGGTCATCCTGGAATCAGCAGCAATTAAGAACAGGCCATACACTGCCACAGTGTGGGGGTGTCGTCCTGGCCCCAGGGACCTGAAAGCTGTGTATATCCTAGGGGGAGGTGCCACTCAAGACCCAGAGCTGGCTCTGGAAGTCTCTTTATCTAATGGAGCAGGGGATGATGCTCGGACGTCCCCATGACCACACTTAACTAGCAAAGCTCTGGTGCTGGATCTTCTAACCATTGGTCAAAGCTGTAATGAGACCGAGTCTGTAGGCAGAGTGAAAAGGGATGCCTGAGTGAGTAGGAAGGGGGAGGAGCATGGGGCTGGGGGCAGGTAATGGGCAGTGACTGTAACATGATTAGGCCCTCCTCGCAGAGGGAGGCTGGGCTGAACAGGGAGTGGGGTTAGGAGGGGCTGCAAGCCCTCGCCTGGGGCTCCCTCACTCTGCCTTTGAACTACACTGAAGACAAGTTGCTCACATACTCTAAAGCACATTCTTGATACAGGGATGGGGGCTTTGGGGGGAAGCGGTGATTTGGTATTGGCCAAGAGCCACGTTAAGCCTTCATGAGGGCAGCCACCACGGCCTTGGCGTTGAGACTGCGTAGGTCACAGTAGGTCTGGCCGGTGCCCACAAAGACGATGGGTTTGCTTGTGATATAGGTCATAGAAATAGCAGCTCCCACCTGAAGCAGAGAAAGGGGATACCCAGTCAACTCCAGGCCACTCCTTTTCACCCCCTAAGCAACAGGAGGCTTTGGAGCCAGTGTGCCCTTAGAGCCTCTGCTCCCTTGTGAAGGATGGCCATTCCCCTCTCCCAGTCCCACTCTGCCCTGTGTCGTCCATATTTACCTTGTCATCGATGGTATCAAATTTGGTAAGGACAATGCCATCAATGAGCCGAGGTGTCTGGGCCATAGAATGGTCAGCCAAGGCCCTGTTGAACTTGACCTGGAAAGGAGGAACATGACGTTAAGTATAAGATGCACCTCAAGTGGCCAGAGCTGAGGCTGGAAAGAGAACCAAGCCCTAGCCCTCACCAGCTGGTCCACGGCCTCATTGCCTACTAAGGCCTCCCCCACAAACAGCACCAAGTCGGGTGTGTTGACAGTAATGAGCTTCGCCAGGGCAGTCATCAGAGGGGCATTGTCCTGCATGCGGCCAGCTGTGTCCACCAGCACCACATCAAAGCCTTGGTTACGTGCTAGAGAGAAAAAAAGTGGTCAAGTCAAAACTCCTGGACTGTCACGTTTCCAGCTTTCCTCTCAGGAAGTCCCAAACTGGCCATATTAGAAGTCTACCTGTTTATTTCCTTAGGTTACAAGGTAGTGTAAGAAAAAATTCCCATACTCGGCCATCAAGCATATTTAGGAAAAGGGTGGCAGTAGGTAAAGGTGACCAAATAGAGATAAACAAATACACTAGGTTTGCCTGCAACTACACTTACTACCCCAAAGCAGATCACGGCATGTCACTAATCCTGACCTGTTACCGCGCAGAAAGCTGGTGGTAGGGTAACCCCGGTCCTCTGCAAGTTCCAAGAGAACCCAAGGAGAAAAGGGGCCCAGACAAGCCCCCCAGCTTTCTGTGCACTGTACCAAAGGCAATGGCTTCCATGGCGATGCCAGCAGCATCCTTGCCGTAGCCCTTCTCAAACAACTGCACCATGGCGCGGCCGCCGTGATTCTCGGGGGGGTGCAGGGCGCGCAGACGTTGGGTGTGTGTCCGCAGCTGCTCCACAGCCCCAGCACGGAATGTATCACAGGCAGCAATGAGGACACTGAAGCCATTCTCTAACAGCCAGAAGGAAATCTGCAAAAGAGGCAAAGAAAACTGTCACCTAGACCCAGAGGTGCCAGGAAATGCAGCGTGAAGAAATGATGTCAGAGACGGGCTGCGGAACTGCACCGACCTTGGCAAGGTTAGTAGATTTCCCCACGCCATTCACACCACAGAAGGTGACCACGTAAGGGCGCTGATGACGCTGGGCATCCATGATGTCCCGGAGCATGTCCACACGGCGCTGCGGCTGCAGAATCTGCACCAGGGACTCCTGGAGAGCTAGCTTGACGGTGGAAGTCACCGCTGAGGTGGGGGCAGAGGTGTATCAGTGAAGCCCAAGTCACGTGCTCCAGGAATGCCCAGCCCCTTTCTGAGCTAAAGGAACTAGGAGCCTGCCCAGGAATCCTAGGCACTTTACAAGTATTCGTTCATTTTAGTCCTAATTTAGAGCTCATCGACACCCAAAGTCCAAGTTACGAAATAGAAATTTGTGTTATGGGATTTGTCAAAAGTCACGCACCTAGTAAGAACGGAGGTGGACGCGGTGGCCTCCTGGGGTGTGTGATGCCCACCCAAGCACTTCCAGGTCCAGGGAGATACTTACTGCTGAACGTCCCCATCACCTTCCCTTCCAGCTTGTTCGCAACAGATTCACAGAGTTGGACCGCAATGTCTGCTGCCACGTTCTTAGCTGAGAAGAGGGGGAAAGGCGTGGTATGAGTGCTCCAGCAGCAGTGAACAACCCCTATGGTACAGCCATTCTGCCCCCCACCGTCCCTACCCCAGAAACACGAGTCCACCCGTTCCTGACTCACCAATGAGATGGTCACGCATCTTGTCCAGCACAGATTCCATGTCTTCACGACTCAAGCTCTTGGAACCCACAAGGCCCTTCAGCATCCCAAACATGCCACCCAGAGTCCCCTTGGTAGCACTGCAGGCACAGAAGGTTACAGATGCACATGCGGCCAGCAGGCAGCGGCCACGCCTCCTCAGTTCTGGAGCCACACCCACCAGCCACCACCTCGGATCTCCTACCTAGGTTTGGTGGAGTGTTGAGCGGCCCCTTCGTCATCTGAGCTGCTGCAGTCCAGATCCTGAAGCTGCCTCCCAGACCCAGTCCCTCGAATCTGGAGGGTATGCGGAAAAGAAGGAGATGGGATCAAGAACACGATGGGCTGTGGGGGGGAAAGCCTGGATTTACCCTGTCTACACTGCTCCACCTCTTCGATTCAGGAAGCTCCAAATATAACTCACCCCCCGCGCCAAGGAGTCAAGAGTACTGCCCTCCTCATCTCTCCTTCCTCCCCCATTTCTTATTAACATTGGCCTTCACTCTGGCCCTGCTGCCTCTTACCAAGTTGATGTCCTCGGGCGGGGCGCCCTCGGGGGCCCCATTGGCGGTAGGAGCACTATAGTCCAGGACTTCCTTGTTGACAGAGCCACCCAGTGCCCACACCCGGGGCGCTTTTTTGCCCTTCTCCTTGGGAGCATCTGACTTACTGGACTTGCTGCAAAGGGTTACAGCACAAAGGGTTCCGATGAAGAAGCAGGAGAGGAAACATCCACCCCAGAGACAAGGACTCCCTCGCCCCCAACGTGTCTAGATAGCAGTACGTATGGCAAAAGCTGGAATGCTCACCTGGACTTCTCCATACCCCTCCCATGCTTCTGAATGAACTCTTCTCGCTTCCTGCGGATCAGTTCCTCTTTGGAAAGTTCTATCCCGTTCTCAGGCCCCACTGGGAGACCTGACTTTTCTGCAGGGACTGCTTTGCTGGTAGCCAAAGGGCCATCAGAACCTGTCAAGGAGAAAACTCACTGGGGAAGAAAAGACCAAATTCCAACAAAACAGACAAATAGGGAAAAGCCTTCCAAATCATTAAGACGAAACTAGGAACAAACATCTAGGGGATCGCGAGGACCGGGGACGATGGTGAGGGTGGTGGGCACCGGAGCGAGGGAAGGGCGGGGAACCACTCCAGCCCACCTTAATGACTTCTCATGCCCCCAGGTGTCCAAGTTCAAACTCACCTTCCTTCTTGGCCCCCTTGTTTTTTTTGCTGTTCTTGGCTTTTTCCTTAGGCTTTTCACCCCGTGTCTCAATCATGGACCTCACAGGTTTCTTGGCCTTTTCAGAATCTTCAAATTTCTTCATGGTTGTGGGAGCACGGACCTTACTGCTCTCCTCCGCTTCACTAAAGAGAAAAGGGAACAGTCCAAATGCAGGAGAAGGGCCCTCACACCCAGAGGATAACCAGAACGGAGCAGCAAACTCAGGAGGGCCTTTCAATCCACAACACACTGCCGTCCACCCGCCCTCGGGAAGGAAGGAAGCTCAAGTCACAGAGACTACTTTGGAGGGGGGAGGCCTCTCACCGAAGGAGCCGCAGAAAGTCATTCTGGAAATCAAAAGTGCCATTCAGTAGACTTAAGGCACTTTGCTGTTGGATCTCAGTGCGGTACTTGTCACGGAACAGCCGGTGCACGTCGTCTATCAACTTGTCTACGTACGTCAGTGTTAGGATCTTCTGAAAACCTACCTGTTTAGGGAAAGAAACAGAGCCAAGAGATCTGCTCACATGCCAGCCCAGAACAGAGGGAAGCCAACTCAGCCTAGCCCTTCAGAGACTGGCTCAGCCACCTGGCAGGTTTCCCTGACCTAGGAGCAGCCAAGCCCTCTGACTGGGCCCGAGAGCTTCTCCCCTTTCCCCCTCCACCCTCCGTGTCTTCTCAGTTACTTCATCATAAACACGGGGTGCAATTAATCAGGGTTTTCTGAATAATCAGGACTCCGTGGTGACTATAATCATTGCCCCTCTAAAATACCCCCACTTACCACAAACACCAGCTCAAACTGGTTGTCCAGTTTATACTTGAGCGTGAGTGCCTCATGGGTGAAGGAGTTGTTACCTCCCCTTTCCTGGAAAAAGAGTATGTCTCAGAGTTCAGACTGTCCCAACACGTAGACTTGGGCCTCTCCAGGATTGCCTTGGAGAAGAACTAGACACTCCCCCAAACTCAAACCTGTCCCCAGAGCAAGAAGATTCAGGGGAGCTGCTCTTCAGCATTCCTCCTGCGAGAAAAGGAGACACCGAGCTTGGGGGAAAGGGGCAAAGAGGTGGGAGGGGAGGACACGTGCGAGCCAGATGGGAAGGAGTCCTCATAAACAATCAGACTTACTAGCAGCTGTACACTATCTACAGTTCTTAAAGGCCGTTTTTCCAGCCATTATCTCACCCGGCCTTCGAAACAACAGAAAACCAAGCTGCTGGGGGCGAATGGAGGGAACGACGCTAAGTCTCAATAGACTACGGATTCCGGTCAGAGTCCCAGAAAGAGGAGGGGGAGGGGACAGCGCAAAGTTGCGGGATGGTCTGATGGGGGCGGGAGAAAAAAGTGAAGTCACAGTTACGAGTGAGCGGCCGGTTTGAGGTGGGCCGACGGGGTGGGAGGGAGGCGCGGGATTAGTCGAGGCGGGACTAGGGACCGGGTCAGGGGGACGAGCCCAGAGTTCTGATCCCGCGGGGGCAGTACCTGCAGCAACACGGAACGAATCAACGCGTTAACTGGCCCGGTGCATGAGTCGCTCACGCCCTGGAAGCACCAGAGCACTAGCCCGCCTTTGGAGAAAATGGTGAAGAAGTCGAGCATGGCGGCAGCGGGAAAAGAGCCGGGGCCGGCGCCGGGAACTCAGGCCGCGATCGCCCCCGCTTCCTGCAGCGCCAAGCGCGGGACACGTCACACCAGCGGCCCCGGAAACCTGCTCAGCCGCACTTCCGTTTAGCGCAGTACCCTGGGTCCCTCCCCAGCTCGGCCAGCGGACGCGTAGGTCTGACGTAACGCCGGGCACGCCAATGGCGGGTGGGGGCGGGCCTGGGCGGGGCTCTCAGGCAGTTAAGGGACAGTACGGCCGCCTATAGGGTGGAGGGGTGGGGCCCGCAGGGGCCGCTGGCCAATGGGCGCGCTCGAATGAACTGCAGGCGACGCGTAGCAGCGACGGCGGGCTGGGACCTTGCCGGGGTAGGGCGCCCCAATCCTAGCTGCCGAGAGCCCCAGGGCCATGCTTCGGAGGGCGCTGCGGCTCGGCTTGGGCCCGGGCCTCTTGGGCCGGGGGCTAGGCGCACACAGAGAAGGCTCTACTCTGGGTAAAGCTGAGGGCAGCGGAGGGTATCGTGGTTCTGGGGTGTTCCCAATCTCCAGCCATGTGACCTTCAGGACTCGAGGTCCCGGTCCGCGTTGGGAAGAGAGTGGGTCGCTGGGAGCAGGAGGTAACCTTGCCTGCCGGAGCTTGTTAGAGCCTGGACAGGGGTATGGATCCCAGAGTTGCCCTTCTCAGGTGACATATCCCAGATCCTTCTGTGCCTGAACTTACCACCAGAATAGCAGCCAGGCAGATTCATTGGTGGCGCAGAAGTGCATGAAATCCTGCTCGCGTGCAGGATGCTGTGTTTAGTGTTGTTGCCGTGAAGGAGGAAAGAAGAGAAAGCGAGGATTCGATATATGTCCTGCAGGTGCCTGAAGTGTAGCTGGAGAGGGAAGGCTTTAGTAGACCGGTTCAAGACTGGAGGGAACCCAACTCGGAGGATACCCTGCACTGCCAGTGCCAATGGCTAGTGTAATAATAGCAGTACGTGGAACAGGTGGGAACGGAGATCAGCCTTGAAAGATGATGTTTACTGGCTCAAGGAAAGCATGAGTTCCAGGTTCTGGGGAACTGAACAAAGGTTAGGAGGAGAAAAGTATTGTTCTTGTGCAAGGAATCAGCAAAGGACATCCAGATAGAGAGTTTGAGTAGTAGTATGAAATGTACTCAGGACAGGTAAGGTTAAGTCCAGATCAAAGAAGGATTCGAATGCAGAGAAGAGTTTGAACTTTGAATTGGAGACAGTGAGAGAAGACTTGGAGATTCATGAGTTAGGTGTGAAAGACAAAAGGATTCATGTATTCAAGACATTTATTGAGCACTTAGGATGTGCCAGGTACTGTTCTAGACTGGAGATTCTATGGAGAAGGTAGACATAGTACAGCATGAAGCAATCACAGATAAACTCAAAGATGCAAGTGTGTTGCATGCTGCAAAAGAGTGGTTCATGCAGCTATGAGATAGCATGACAGGAGAACTTGGCACAGTCTAGGGGATCAGGAAAGAAGGCATCCCTGAGAAAATGATAACTGAGCTGACATCTAAAGGAAGCAAGGAGTTAGCTGGGCAAAGAAGTGGGCACAGAGTTTCAAAGCAGGGAGAACACCTGTGTGGATCCCCTGTGGCGGGAATGAAGGGGCTGAGGCTGGAGGGTTCGGGGAGGACAGGGCAAACAGGAGCCAGATCATGCAGTGTCTCGCAGGCCACGTGAAAGATTTTGGACTTTTATCCTTAGGGTAATGGAAACCCACTGGGGGGTTTTAAGCAAGAGAGTGTGTGATTAAATTAGTGTTTAGAAAAGATCATTCTAGCCGTGATATAGAAAAGAAGTTGGGGGGTTAGACAAGAGGGGAATGAGTGGAAACAGGAGCTTTTAACAGTTTAGATGGGAGAGACAGCGTGGTTTGGTCTAGGGCAGTGGTGGTAGAGATGGGGAAAAAGGGGGACAGATTGGGTAGATTGGGGAGATATTTAAGAGGCACAGTCGTCAGGACTTGATAACAGACAACATGAATGTAGGTTTGCTGTTGGCGATGGAGATCCAGGATAAGGTGCCACTCAGAGGTCCGTGCTTCAGAGGGCAGTGCGGCTCTAGGTGTGCCGGGATCTCTTGGTCCAGGAGCCTGGGCTCAGGGGAGAGAGAGGTCTGCACAGGAGAGAAATACGTGTAAGTCCCCTAGCCAGTGGAGAGAATAGAGAGTGTCGGTTTTAGGAAGTTGAATCTTGCAGTGCTGGGTATAATGCACTCAAAGGAAGTGAGACTCTGGTGTAGAGAACATGAAGCCAAGCTGTGGAGTGCTGCTGGGTGCGAGTTGACCTCGTGAGAAGGAATGGCAGTGAGGACTGAACACTCGGTGTTCCGTTTAGCCCACCTTTTCCTGTGCCCATCCTCTAACACACACCCCCCTCCACCTCCTGGAAAGGAGATGTATGGCCCTCTTTGACCATAACTGTATCCCACAGCCTGGCATGGAAAGGTGTCGGAGATTAAGAAGAAGATCCAGTCCGTCCTTCCTGGAGGGGCCTGGAGTCCGCTATGTGACACCAGCCACCTGCCCCCTGAACACTCCGATGTGGTGATTGTTGGCGGTGGGGTGCTTGGCCTGTCCGTAGCCTATTGGCTGAAGAGGCTGGAGAAGCGGCAAGGTGCCATTCGGGTGCTGGTGGTGGAGCGGGACCACACGGTGAGGTCTGGGGTGGGGCAGAGTCAGGAGTGGGGTGCAGACCCGTATTTTCTTAAGGACTCGAGGGGAGGAGAGAAGAGGAAAGACCTCAGTGTTTGCAGGGCCAAAGGGCAGGGACTGTGCTTTGGCCCTTGTTGAGAAATAGCCCCATGTTCTTCCTCCCTCAAACCAGAGACCTTGACAATAAGGTTTTTGCTTTGGGAAGCAAATTTCCCAACGTTGTATGTCTCGAGATCTCAGAGGTCTGGCCTGCATTCGAGCTGTGGTTAACACAAACAGCTGTCACGACGCCCTTGGAGGTTCCATTACTTCTGAGGTTTCTGCTCTTTAACTGTTCCTGTTTAGCACTGCCAGCTAGTCACGAATCTTGCTCCTTTGGCCACATCCCTGTTTTCCACGTCCGTCTGCTGCCTTGCACTTCCAGGCCATTACCATTTTGTACGACGGCGCCCAGCCCTTTTTAGCTGACTGAGCCTCTCTGCTCTGTGTATCTTCTAATAAGGATTTTAATAGCTGTTGTCCTGGTTGGGCTGCTGGTTGACTTGCATATAGGTTTCTGCAAGTTTAGATTATAAACTTGCAAGTAGGACTCCCCTTTAACTTTGGGCACGTGGGACTTCCCTGGCAGTCCAGTGGTTAAGACTCCGCACTTCCACTGCAGGTGGCCCAGGTTCCATCCCTGGTCAGGGAACTAAGATCCCGCAAGCAGCAGCGTGGCCAAAAAAAAATTAACTTTGCGTATGTGACTCTCACCCTCCAGTACGGTATTCTGCTCACACGGAACAGGGCCCACATCGCCTTCTCTTGTCTTTCCACAGTATTCCCAGGCCTCCACCGTGCTTTCTGTGGGTGGGATTCGTCAGCAGTTCTCGTTGCCTGAGAACATCCAGCTCTCCCTCTTTTCGGTCGAATTTCTCCGGAACATCAATGTACGTGCTGTGAGATTTGGGGGTGGGGTGGTGACCCCTCCTTTAGCCCAGAGAGGGGAGCAGCCCAGCTGGCTGGGCGAGCATATGGGCAGCTAGGGGTTGGAACCCCCGGTTTTCTTCCCAGCGGC
Source organism: Aethalodelphis obliquidens (assembly GCF_003676395.1). NCBI lineage: Eukaryota > Metazoa > Chordata > Mammalia > Artiodactyla > Delphinidae > Aethalodelphis > Aethalodelphis obliquidens. The sequence continues at coordinate 7,364,761 of NW_020838026.1, read as the reverse complement.
GGTGCCCGGAGAGAGCTTCCCTCTGGGTCGGGGCACCGAGCCCGGGGGCTGTGGTGAGAACGCCAGGAAAGCTCTCCCTCCCTTCTTGAAGTCAGCTTCTTGGAGGAGCTTTTCTTTGCACACAGGAGTACCTGGCCGTGGTCGATGACCCTCCCCTGGACCTCCAGTTCAACCCCTCTGGTTACCTCTTTCTGGCTTCAGAGGAGGGGGCTACGATCATGGAAAACAACGTGAAAGTGCAGAGGTGGGCGCCCGGCACGGCTGCCATGCTGCGTCTCAGCTGCCCGCACGCGGTGGGCTCTGACTCACTTCAGGAGCCAGGGTGACGGAGCCAATGAAACAGGCCCTGCTCCCTAGGAGCTCAGTCTGTCAGGAAGACGCGCACGGGCAAACCTCCGAAGCCCTGTGCTAAGTGCTGTAACACAGACACGGACAAAGCACTGCCGCGGTGGTTCCTAAATTCCCAGGTGATGAGAACCACCCAGGACACATCCCTCCTAATAAGTCAGGATCTCCGGGGAGGGGCCCGCAAATCTGCAAATGTTTTCTCTAAGAGCCAGAGAGCTAAGCTCGTAGGCTTTGCCGGCCATACCGGGACTCGTGTAAAAGGCTGTGGGTCTCATGACCCGTCAGTCAGGACTATCATCTGAGCCTGTGAGCTCATCACTGGGCCCCAACGCCCCATCTGTTACCCTGGGCTCTAATCCCGGCCCGGGTTCACACCTCCTCACTGCTAGATTGCTCCCCAGCACCGTGCCAGGGTCTCCTCCACCCTCCTCTCGTCCAGGCCATCCTGCCCCCATATGGCCGCGCAGGCAGCCTGATCTCTGTGCCTGAGACCCTTTAGCAGAACCTTCTACGAGTTTCACTAGTGACATCAGGTCACGTCCTAAATGCATTATAAATGTTAACTTGTTTAATCATCAGAACATGCCCATTTTACATGTGAGAAAACTGAGGCCCCCAGAGCTAGTAAGTGGTGGCGCTGGGACTTGAACCAGGCAGTTCGCCTTGTGAGTGTGTCCTTTTAGCGCATACAATGCTGTCTTTGGGCATGAAGGTCCCAGAAGGAGACAGTTGTGCTGGTGAGCAGGATTGTTCTAGGAGGTGGACGGGAAGGCTGTCCTGGGCAGAAGGAGTGGAGGGAACAGAGTGACCCGCCCTGTTGTGAAAGCACGAGGAACAGTTAGGGGGTAATAAGGCGTTTAGCGTGGCCAAAGGGAGGCCAGGGTGTCATAAAGGAAACGGGGTCAGATGCTGAAGAGCCTTGACTAGGAGCTTGCTCTTTTCCAGGAAGCAAGGAGGATACGTGGGGAGTTGGGGGCAGAGGAGTGACTTGTGGAGCTGGGGCCCATACTTCTCCCCCCAGACACTCACCCAGCACACATACGTAGACCCACACATTTCTCCAGGCAGCAAGGAGCCAAAGTTTGCCTGATGTCTCCGGAGCAGCTTCGGAAGAAGTTTCCCTGGATGAACACGGAGGGAGTGGCTTTGGCATCTTACGGTGAGGCTTGCGTGCAGAGGGCGTCAGGGGTTGAGGGGCGCCTCAGGTTAGGAGTCTCGGCACCCTGCAGCCGAGTCAAGGAGGAGCGCTTCCCTCCTGGCTGCAGGGCCTCTCCCGGGCCGGGCCGGCTCTCTGTCCTTCCGCGGGATCTGACTCTGGTGCAGTTGGTCAGTGTGACTCCCCAGCTTACGAGCCCTAAAGAAGATTTAGGGGTGCAGGAGAGACAACAGGAGAGGAGGGTCCTAGCCCGCCTTCACGCATCCTCGTTCTCCTCACAGGGTTGGAGAACGAAGGTTGGTTTGACCCCTGGTGTCTGCTCCAGGGGCTTCGGCGAAAGGTCCAGTCCATGGGGGTCCTTTTCTGCCACGGAGAGGTGACACGTGAGTCTGCGGCCCCATGTCCACTGCTTGTGACCTCTGCCAGCCAGGACGCCAGCCCAGACAGGGTCTTACCTTCACGCACAGGCTGAGCAAGGGCTGTGCTGTCTCAGGACAGGGGGTTCTCCCCTGGGGACTGGTCCTGGGCATCCTGACCCTGGCTCCTAACTGCATTTGGCCGTGACTCGTGATCTGCTTGAAGATTTTGGCACCCTCCTGTCCTGTGCGGCCAAGTTCATCCCGGTTACCCTGTCTCTTTGCTTCAGTGGCTGTGGGAAAGCTTCCAGCCTTCCAGCTTTCTTTCCTCAGGAAACCAGTGGAATCTCCATCTCCTTCCTCTTTGAGGCCTCAAGGGCTTATTTCCTTTCCTTTTTCATGCAGGTTTCGTCTCTTCATCTAACCACATGGAGACCGCCATCGGGGAGAAGGTGACTTTGAAAAGGATCCATGAAGTCCATGTAAGTTCCCAGCCTAGGTGTCTCCTTCACCTAATGAGAAACGTAACAGCTGTCATTTTGATCTTCTGCTACCCACTTCCAGTGTGGGTAAACTGAGGTTCAGGAAGAACTGGACTGCTCCCTCCACCCCCCTCTCTGGTGCCCATAGGTGAAGGTGGACCACAGCCAGGAGTACCAGCCCGTGGAATGCTCCATAGTGGTCAATGCAGCGGGAGCCTGGTCTGGGCGAATCGCAGAGCTGGCTGGCATTGGGAAGGGGCCGTCTGGTACTCTTCAGGGTACCAAGCTGCCCGTGGAGCCGAGGAAAAGGTGACTTGCCCAGGGCCGTGGAGCCGGGTGGGGGTGAGAGGAGAGTCGGGGAAGGGAGTTGCTGTTCTCGCCGCTTCTAACGCCGCTGGTCACGGCAGGTATGTGTACTTGTGGCACTGCCCCCAGGGACCAGGCCTGGAGGCTCCGCTTGTCGCAGACCCCAGCGGAGCCTATTTCCGCCGGGAAGGACTCGGCAACAACTACCTGGGCGGCTGTAGCCCCGCTGAGGTGAGCTCTGTGGGGTCGGGGTGCCGGGGAGAAGACAGAGACCGGGTATCGCTGAGCAGTCAGGCTTCTTTGGCGGGCCTAGTGCTGGTACTGATGTCACGGTCCCCTCTGGCTTTGACTTGGGGTCTCTTACCCCCATCCACCACTTACCAAGCGGACAGATTAAAGTGGCCAGCGAGGCCTGGGTCTGATGTGTGTCCTGGGCAACGTAAGCCTTGTCCCCACCTCTGCCCCCAGGAGGAGGAACCAGACCCAGGGAACCTGGAAGTGGACCATGATTTCTTCCAGGAGAAGGTGTGGCCCCATCTGGCCCAGAGAGTACCAGCTTTTGAGACTCTAAAGGTAACTGGATGGAGACAGATGACCCCAGAGCATCTGGGCCCCGTTGGGGCCCCTGCCTCACAGGACCCGTCCCGTGAGCGCGCTCAGCGGTGGTGGAGGGTACCGTGCGCCGAGCCCAGCCGGGAGTGGGTGGGGCGGAGCGCGGGGCAGCCCTCCCGACGCACCGCGTCCTGTGCCCCGCAGGTGCGGTGCGCTTGGGCTGGCTACTACGACTACAACACCTTTGACCAGAATGGCGTGGTGGGCCCTCACCCCCTCGTCGTCAACATGTACTTTGCGACGGGCTTCAGTGGCCACGGGCTCCAGCAGGCCCCCGCCGTGGGCCGGGCTGTGGCAGAGATGATGCTGGAGGGCCACTTCCAGACCATCAACCTGAGCCCCTTCCTCTTCAGCCGCTTTTACTTGGGAGAGAAGGCCCAAGAGCACTGTATCATCTGAGCCCCGCCCCTGGCCCGTGCTCACACCGCCTCACTGCTAGATTGCTCCCCAGCACCACCAGGGTCTCCTCCGCCCCCCTCTCGTCCAGGCCATCCTGCCCCCGTATGGCTGGGCAGGCGGGCCAACCACTGCCTAAGGCCCAGGCTGACAGAGAACGATGGGGTGGGACCCCAGGACTGATCATGGCCCAGGCTGATGCCACCCACCAGGAGCCCAGCCGGACAGAACACCTCGGAGGACCTGAGCACCGTGGCCCAGGACTGGCTCCTTCGTGGGACCGACCCAGAAAGACTGCCTCTGCCCCTGTCGGCAGAGCCCAGGCAGGGAGCATTCTGGGGCAGCCCGACCCAGGTCTATGGACTTGTCTACTTAACCTTTTCATCGATCAAGAAACGTGATGAACGCCTTCCTTTCAGTCTTCTGTCCCTTCCTCTTTTCACCTCATGTTACCCCACTTGCCTTTGATAGCGGGCTGGGAGAAGCACAGGAGCGCTCTTAAATCCTGGGTGTTAGGCATCTGGTTTGCACGTTAGTGCCTCCTTTTCCTGAGTTCCTGACCGGGGTGGGGGGGGGGACTGTAGAGGGAAGGAAGGTGTTCATTCATCAATTCATTATGTATTCAGTTCCAACTCTCGGCAGGCCCAGGGCTACATATTAGAGATATACCAGCAGGCAAAGCATGGCATGTGTTCTCCCTGGAGAGTTCTCACCTGTGCCCGGCCCCTCGCCCCTGGGTCAGCTACAGCGCAGCCCCTGCGGTGCTGGAAGAAAGCACAGGACACAGACGCCTCACCCCAGCTGGATGTTTCTCCCTGAAGGTTCCCAGGGAAGGTGACCTCTGAGCTGAACCTAAAGGATGAGCAGTTTAACACAGTGAACGCAGGGTGATCCCAGGCTGAGGGAAAAGCATATACAAAGGCCTGGGGCCAAGAATTAGCAAAATTCAAGGGACTCAGGTGGTGTGTCCCCGCTGGGTCATGGAGAGGTAGTGAGGGGCACAGCGGGGCCGGGGCCTGAAGAGCCAGCTGTGGACCTTGGCTTTTCTGTGCACAGGGGCCACTGAAGGGCTTTCAATAGGGAAGCAACATGATCAGATTCTCCTTTTAGAGAAATCAGCCTGCCTGCCTTGTGGAGAAGAGAATGATGCCGAAGCAGGAGACCAGACAGCAGGCTGTCACTATAGTCCACGTGGCAGAGACAGCCAGGCCGGCACCATCACGGCAAGAGGTGCACGGACCCGAGAGGCAACTTAGCAGCGAGAAATGGGGTCACGTAAGACTCCAGGGTTCTGGCTTGGACAACTGGATGGATGTCATGCCTTTCGCAGAGATGAGCAGTGTGAGGGACAGAGTGAGTGGGACAGTTTGGGACATGTTAAGGCTCTGCCTACAGGACGTCTGGTAGAAACATCTAATAGGGGTTGACTCACGGTTGCACTGAGGGGGATGTGGGCTGTAGATGGAGATGTGGGCGTCAAGGAGAACGACGGCATCACCCTGGGAGGGGAGAAGAATAGGGGACTGGTGTGGGGCGGGGGGAAGCTGGAGGGGCTCCCGCCATATTTAAGAGATGAGGACGCTGAAGAGGTGGCCAGAGGCAGGAGAAAAGCCCAGAAAGTGAGGTGTCTCCAGAGCCTGGGAGGAAGTGTCAGTGGTATAAACACACACATGAGGGCTGGATTCAGTATCAAGAGGGTCCATGGGGACCTTACGGAGGGCAGCCCGTAAGGTTGAAATGCAGGGAGAAATGCACCCAGTGGGGTTGAGTGTGGATACTTGTTCAGAGGGAGAAGTGAGTGGGAGTAGAGACAGCTAGTAAAGTGCCCACTCCCTCCCTAAGTGGCCTGTGGGGAGAAGAATGAAACATAAAAGATGGAGGTGGACCTCCCGATCATCAGTTGGGAACAGGAGAAGCCCCTGAGTTGGGGGGTGAGGATGTGTGGGGAAGAACCAGGACCAGTTCGGTGAGCAAAAGAGGAAGAGCCACCTGAATGCGGAATGAACTCAATGAACTCACGCTGAGAGAGAGGAAACTTGCCAGGGGCCAGGGGCCAGGGAAGCTGGCTAAACCCAGCGTCCGTGTTAACCCTGTAAGGCAGCCTCCTTTGGTGCCCAGTATCCACTCACCCTTCCTTCAGCACAGATGCCCCTATCTACTGGTCCGGAGGGAAAAGGCCTTCATCTGGCTCCTCCCCCAGAAGCTGCTTCCTCCAGGACAACAAATGCTGCGCTTGTTAGGAAGGCGGTAATGAACCCTCTGCACTCCCACAGGGCTTTATTCAGGCTACAGGACAGCACTTACCCTTGCACCTGTCTTCCCTGTGCAAGGGACACTGGGACCTAGCCTTCACCTTTGCCCCAGCACTGAGCTTGGCTGTCCTATGCTTGTCCTATCCTTGGCTCTCAGTGTGTTTACCTGAGTTCCTCTTTGCTTCCACTGGAGCCAGATCGATCCCTGGCCTCAGGGAATTTTCACTGTAACAGAGGTAAGCTGCTTGAGCACAAGTTCCAAATACCTTAAGGTCCTAGAGGGGATCTCAGCGAAGAAGGTGGGAAGGGCAGGGTTAAGAAAAGTTCTGCATAAGCTGCAAAAATGACCCTTGTCAGAAGATGGGGGTTTTTGAAGAGCAGAGTTGGGAAAAGAGGACACCTTGGGTGGAGGGGACCTCAGAGCACAGGCACAGGGCAGGGAAAATGGAGGTATACCCCATGCAGAGTAAAAGGAACCCTTTTACTCTGAGCACCTGGGCACTAGGCTAGCTGTCTGACAGGCTTTATCTCATCTACTCCTTCCCACAACACTAGGAACCAGATATCATTTCCATGACGAAAGTGAACCTCGACAAGCCCCGCACTTCCCCAAGGTCTCACCTCTAACGTGATGAGCCCTGGATATGAACCCCAGCCATCTGACTCCTGAGCTCCCCCGGTATGGCCTTACACCACACTCCCTCCCAGGAGTAGCACTAATTCCTTTTCGCTGGCTGGTGAGAAAAGCAGGAAATCAGATTGAAAGGGAGATCATGAATCTTAGATCGGCCCTATTAAACCACCTCCACGCTCCAGCATTTCACCTGCACAGCAGTAGGCGTGTTTCCCAAACCGGCATGCGAGGAACACTGCTCAGGAAGATACTGACATTCCCTCTGGGGTGAAACAAAAGCTTGGGAAATGCCAGGTGCTGTATCCCCGCCTGGGTGCTTCACGCCGCTCATCAACATCCCAAGGACGCTAAGAAGTCCCTTCACTCTAAGCCAGGCCTCGCCACCGTTTGCCCGTCACACTCGGCCAGGCGTTAGTGCCCGCGGAGCCGTACCCGCTGGGCCATGAACTTCAGGGGAGCGTGCCAGGCGCCCCGGCCCCGGGGGCTGCCCTCACGGCTGCCAAGGCCGCCGGCCTCTCCGCCTCACCACTGACTGTGTGTGGCCATTGGGAAAGTCCGGCATCATCTTCCTCACTTGCCTAAAAAGAAAAAAGGTATAAACGCTTCCCTGGCAAGGCGTCGAGAAGACTCCATGAATGAAGTAAGGAGTTTCTTTCTGTGTCCGCGACAGAGAACACAGCCGAGGCTGCAGGTTCTCCTGGTGGGTTTTGGGGAACTCGGGAGGAAAGACTTATCTCCAAGCTTCCGCCCAGTCCTTAGCTGCGCAGATGCCCACGAACCTCCCTGCGAGCCCGGGGAAGCGGGCGCGGAGGGCCCGGCCGCCGCCCCCTCGGGTCGGGCTTGGGGCGTGGGAGCGGCGGTCGGAGGAGGAGCCGCGGGCCGGGAGTCTCGGCGCTTCCGGGGCAGCGGGCGGCCGGCTGCACTTCCCGTGGGCGAGCGGCCCGCCGGGCTTCGGAGCCCGTGCCCCGCACCGGCCGCACCGAGGTAGCGCCCCGCGCACCCCGGCGCAGGTGAGCGCTCGGGGAGGCGCGGGCGGGAGCGGGAGCGGCGGGGCCCCGCGGAAGGGGCGAGCAGGCGAGCGGGCGGGGCGGGCAGGCGGCTGGGCCGGCAGGACTCCCGCGGGCAGTGGACCCCTGCGTTCGGCCCCGTTAGCGGCCCGGTCCCCGGTCCCCGGTCATCGGTCCCGGATTTGCCCCCTCCCTGCGGCACCTCCGGCCGGTTCACCGCCGTCCCCTCTGCGCCCCTTCACCTGGCCGCTCGTAGCACCCACAACGCGGAAACGGGTGAAAAGGCCCCCAGAGAGAGCTGTCACCTTCTCTGTCGCCAAGAAGTTCGTGCAGGGAGCCCTCCTTGAGCTTGAGGAGCCTGCCTGGTTCAGGTGGCTTCGGTCTTGAACTGTAGATTCTTTTTCTTCCAGGCTCTCGCGTCCTTCTCTGCTCTGTCGCAGCCTCTCCCTCTGCTCTTCTGATGGCCTTTGTGACAGTGTTTCAGCAAGAACAGGGCTTTACTTAGGGTTACAGGCCTACGGAGCCATCCCTTCCACAGTCATTTCACGAACCTCTACGATGGGCTGGGCATCGTGTGACAGCACTGAACAGGACAGCGTCAGCCCTCGTCCTCTACCTGGGGACACTAGGAACCACACACACCCTGACAAGTGCAGCTAAGAGAGGGGAGGATGGAGTACACACTCCCCAAGCTGATGCATCTAACCCAGGGGCCACGGAGGCTCAGGAATGACCCATCGTCAGAGGAAGGCACATCTAGTTATTTTTAAAACCTTTTTTAAAACTTGAAATACAACCCACACACAGAAAAGTGCACAGATCTTAAGTGTACAGCTTTCCCAGTGTCGCATTCCTGTGACATTCCTGTGCAGCCCGCACCCAGAATAAATAAAACATTACTCGCACTCCAGAGTTTTTTTGACCGCACCAAACAGCTCGTGGGATCTCAGGCCCTGACCAGGGATTGAACCCTGGCACCCAGTAGTGAAAGCCTGGAATCCTAACCCCTAGGCCACCAGGGAACTCCTCGGATGCCCTCTTATGCCCACTTCCAGTCACTACTCTCACACATGGGTAACTGCTATCCTGGTTTCTAACATCATAAAATAGTCTTATTTGGCTTTGAATTTTGGACACTTGGGACCCTACTTATGTACTTTTGTGTGTGGTGTTTTCTACTCAATACATGGATCGAACCCCATTGCATTTAGCACTCGTTCATGTATTCTCGTTGATGTGTAATTTTTCACTGTGTGGATAGACCACTATTTCTACATTCTACCGGATACTAGGATTGATGGATACGGTTGTTTCCAGTTTGGGGTTATTGTAAATAGTGCTGCTGAGGCGTTCTTATGTTTGTGTTTTGGTGAGCATATGTTAGCACTGCTGTTGGGTACATTCCTAGAAGCGGAATATAGCGCCAGACAGTTTTTCAAAGTCCTCCTACCAATTTGCACTCCCACAGGCAGTATATGAGTTCTGTTTCTCCACATGCTTACCGATACTTGATATTGTCTGTCTTTTTCATTGTAGCCATTCTGCTGAGTGAGTGGGAGGTGGGGTTGCGCTGAGGTTTTAATTTGCATTCCTCTGGCGACTCGTGAACTGTGCATGTTTTCATACATCTGTTGGGCCTTTGGATATCCTTTTGTGAAGTGTCTGTTCAATTCTTGTGCCCATTTTTCCAGTAGGTTGTCTCTCTTTTTCTTACCAGTTTGTAAGAGTTCTTAAATATTCTGGATATGAGACATCTTGGATATGTATTTTTAAAATATCTTCTCTCTCTCAGGAGATTGCCTTTCACTGTCCTTACTAAGAAACCAAGTTGAAGGTAGATTTTAACAAAGAGGAAAGGCCCAGTGAAAATAATAAAATGTCTGGCTTTAAAATAGCACAAATAGCAGTAATAACGCAGGTATTCCAATAAGAAAATAGACTTGTATAGCCTAGAGTTACTATTATTTCCTTCTGGTAAATACTTCTGAACAACATGCTTTTAAGTTATTTGAAATTATTCTCTGTTAGGAAGATACAGATTGCAAATTTTCATCTTTCTTTGGTCCCCAGACATTACTAAGACTTTCTGTCTGGTTATGGTTAAATACGAACAGAAGTAGGTATTAATGAAGTATTTGCTAATGAAAGATGAAGATATTATAAAAAGTTAGGGAACAGACTCTTAAAGCTAAACATTGCTGATTCATTTGCTCTAATAAGACAACTATTCATGAATCAGTTCCTACAATTCATGTTCGCTGACATGATTCTTTGGAAAATAATGCCAGTCTTCTGTTAAATTTTTAAGCATGTGACGTAATCATTGCGCTTTAACTTGGGATGGTATTTCAATAAGTAATTACGTGTGATAGTCAACCTATTTTGTAGTCAGCCTATTTAGTTAAAAGTGCTATAAACATACTCAAATCTCCTGAAAAAGAAAAAAACCAGTAAATCTTGTTTTCTGTTTATACTATGATGTTACATCTTCCCTTCACTTCACAGGCAAAACTTTAAAAGTGTATAATTACTGTCTTCATTTTCTGGCAGGCATATCATTTGTTCCTCATAATCTAGTTTCTGTTCTAAATGAAAGTGGGGTTTTATGTAGGCAGTTGGTCATCTCCTAATTTTCTAATTCAAATGCTTCTTCTTAATCCTCACTGGCCGTTTGACATTTTTCACCAACACCATTGTAAACACCATCTCATTTTCAAAACTCTCTTTCCTTGCCTATCATAACATTGCGTTCTCCTGATGTGTCTGCTTGTAAAACTTGCTCCTCTCCGTCTTTGAACTGTAGGTATTCCTTAATGCTTTGTCTCTTTCCATGCTACGCTTTCCCCAGATGATTTGAATTGTCACATACAGGCTGACGACTACCGCATCTATAATTCTGGCCCTGCCGCCTTCTTCCAACTCCAGACTCATTTTAAACATATGGCTTGGCATGTGTCTCCATGCAAATATCCCACTAGGATCTTAAACCTACTGTTGCTTTATAGTAAGTTTTTATTATTCTGGTAGTGGAAGTCCTCTTAAAGTTCCTCTTTAAAAATCTTAGTTTTTTTTTTAATCTAACTGCCCCCCCAAAGCCTTTTTCAAAAATATATAAAGAGCAGTCATTTTGTAAGCTCAAAAGGGAACTAATGTATAAAGGCATAATTTGTAAACTGTATCCGTCATTAAATTCACTGCTGGCACAATCTATATTACATTCAATGCCTGCGTATTTACTTGAGACCTACAGCAAAGTAAATACAAAATAAGTTCACAGCATTTCAGTTTAAAATGACCTTTAGTACGCATGTGGCATAGTTTCAAAACTAAGGCAGTTTTCTAAAACTAAGGAACTGTTTTCCAAAGACCAATTTGCTACATTTTGCAAAATACAGCAACACTAATTAAAATGCTTCACATTCCATGTTTGGTCAGTAAGATATATTCCTATGTGACTAAAATACAGCTAAGGTTTTAGATTTTAACAACCAAAGTAACAATACTTTTGATATATAATTAAATTGAGGGAGTTCCCTAGTGGCCTAGTGGTTAAGATTCAGCGCTGTCACTGCCGTGACCGGGGTGTGATCCCTGGTCCCGGGACTGAGATCCTGCAAGCCTCGCGGCCAAAATATTAAATAAAAATAAAGTAGTGGGTGCTTTTATATACACACACACACTCACACATATATTTGAAAGTTTTGACGTGTTTAAAAGTCTTCAGAATTTACAAAATGTAGTGCTGAAAGCATATGTACTTTGTTAGATATTTAGCAAAACTTCAGCACAATGGTTTACTTGAATACAGGTTATAAGACTTCAGTTTTCTGCCTGCTAGAGTCCCATCTTAAATCTGACTTTATAGCAAAATTAGCCGTTTGAAATTTATTTCACAAAATCAAATCCCAAGATTTGCCAGGCAATTTTCAAGTATTCCACTGCTTACATAAATCGAGACGAGTGGTTCCTTGTGTCGAGTTACCTGGAGAGCTCTTAAAAAATACAGATTTGGGGGCCCTCCTTCTGAACTATTGAATAAGCATTTACAGGGGCAGCTATATTTTTACAAGCCCTCTAGGTGACGATGATATACAGCTTAGCTTAGGAGCCACGGCTGCAGCCCACTAGATCAATCCTTAGTTACGTCAGAATCCTGGGGTACTTGTTTTTTGTTTTGTGGCTTTTGTGCTTTTGGGGTTTTTTTTTGTTTTTGTGTTTTGTGACACACTGCACGGCTTGTAGCATCTTAGTTCCCCAACCAGGGATCAAACCCAGGGCCCCAGCAGTGAGACAGCTGAGTCCTAACCACTGGACCGCCAGGGAATTCCTGGGGTACTTGTTTAAAAATCACATTCCCAAGCCTTACACCCAGAGATTTGATTCAGTAGATTTGGGATGGGGCCCGGGAACTGGCATTCTACCCCATCATTTTGTGTGGTCCCTGTATTCATTCTCTGTGCTGCATGACGAATACTACATATTTAGCAACTTAAACCAACACCTGTCTGTTGTCTCATAGTTTCTGTGGGTCAAGGGCCCATGAAAGGCTTGACTGAGTCTTCCGCTGGAGTCTCACCCGGCCGCAGTCCAGGTGTTAGCTAGGGCTGCAGTGCCATCACAGATGCAAATGGGAAAATACCCTCTACTAAGCCCCCTCAGGTTGTTGTTTGTTGGCAGAATTCACCTCCTTGAAGTTGTAGGACTGAGGTCTGCTTTCTTGCTGGCCGTCAGCTGGACACACCACTCTTGGCTTCTTGAGGCTGCCTGAAGTTCCTTGACACTTTGCCCTCTCATGACATGGGAAATTCTTCCAAGTCAGCAAGGGAGTCTCTCTCCAGTCCGCTAAGATGAATTTTTACACCCACACCTACACCCATGCACATACGTACATATGTACATAATATTCATTTATATGTTATATTTATGTATAGACACCTTTTTTTTTTTTTTTTTTT
>NW_020838026.1:7246584-7352157 GCF_003676395.1 Aethalodelphis obliquidens | reverse complement strand
ATATACATACCATATGTATGTATTGTATATATATACACATATACACACACACAATTGTTACTATATATATGATGTGTATATACATTTATATACATATGCAAACACACACACCCTACAGAATAACACAATCATGTGAGTGACATACTACAACCTTTGCCATATTCTATTGGTAAGAAGTCATGGGCCCTGCCCAACACTCACAGGTATGAACACGGGACTACCTTAGGGTCTGTCCACCACAGTCTGTAACTCCTCAGAAACACTGTATTGTGCCTCTCTAGCTATTAACAATTAATTGCAGCACTTTTACAGACATTGTCCTGCAAGTTCTAATGCATCCTCCCTGACAAGTGTTTCAGCAAATGTTTGAGAAGCCAGTGTTGGAGCCTTTGAAACCGGTGTTCTTAAAGTCAAAAATCACATGAAGAGTAGATAATAATTTATCCATCAAAGAAGTGAAAAACTCCCTCAAACAATTTAACTCTTTAAGCAGACCCGGTTTTTGTTTGTTTATTGACTTTCTGGCCGTACCACATGACATGCAGGGATCTTAGGTCCCCAACCTGGGATCGAATCTGCGCCCCGCCCTGCAGTGGAAGCGCAGAGCCTCAACTGCTGGACCGCCAGGGAAGTCCCAAGCAGACCAGTTTTTAGCACTCAGATTCAATGCTTTCCCCATTCATTAGCCTCACATACAATCAAACATGGTGTAGTAGTTTCCTATTGCTTCTGTAATAAAGTACCACAAGCGTAGTGGATTCATACCACACACATTGATTATCTTATAGTTGTGGCAGTCACAGTCTGAAGTCGATCAGCGGGGCTGCATTCCTTCTGGAGGCTCTAGGGAGGAATCCAGGTCCTTGCCTTTTCCGCCTTCTAGAGGCTGCCACCTTCCTTGCTCACAGCCCCACGCTACACCCACCTCTGCTTCTGTTGTCACATCTCTTCTCTCACCCTGACCCTCCTGTCTTCCTTTTCTAAGACCTTTGGGATTACATTTGGCCCACCTGGATAATCCAGGCTAATCTTCCCATCTCCAGACCCTTAATCACATCTGCAAAGTCAGCTTCTGCCAAGTAAGGTAGCTTATTTTCACTGGTTCTGAGGATTAGGATGTGTGTGTCTTTGGGGACCACTGTGCTGTCACCACGGACAGTGATTCCAGCTTAACAGAAATGGGATACGAATTATATAAGATCCATAATCATATGCCTTCATAGGTTTCAGAACATTCCCTATATAATAGATATTGGCGACCAGTTAGATATTGAATAATACTTAATACACTTTGGACTTTATACAGTGAAACTTTACAGTATTTACCTCACATATTAAGTTCCTTCATGTAATATTGAAAAAGCATTCTAAAAACACTGATGGTAACAGGCTACTGCTTTTTCTATTTTTTTTTTTCAGTACACGGGCCTCTCACTGCTGTAGCCTCTCTCGTTGCAGAGCACAGGCTCCGGATGCGCAGGCTCAGCAGCCATGGCTCACGGGCCCAGCCGCTCCGCGGCATGTGGGATCTTCCCAGACTGGGGCACGAACCCACGTCCCCTGCATCGGCAGGCGGACTCTCAACCACTGCGCCACCAGGGAAGCCCTCTTTTTCTTTTGAAGAAGCTCTTTACTAATCTTCTATCAAGTCTTTGTAATTATCTACAAAGTAGGTATTTAGGTCTATATCATTCTACTGGATGAATGTCTTCAAAGCACAGGGAAAAGTGACTACATAACAAATCAGAGAATAGACAGAGTGAGGGATGAGAGCTTCCAGTTGGAGATTTGGGTTCATTATCTTCTCACCTGCCTGACAACTATGTCTCCCATATCTCGACCATATCTCGATATAGACTGTTATTAAATCTTGTAAAGATTAATCGTATTTGAATGTGATGGCTCCACAGCCTCAGCTGTACAGAACTGAAAAAGTAACAAGGAAAATGCAGTATGGTTTAGACTCTAGGAAGTAGACCGTGTATACAGTTAATGGAACTGGTCTGCATTCTTACTCAATTATCCTTTGTCAAAGATGCTATTTCCTGTGTTTGAACTTTTCCATAACATCAGTCACTAGGGCTTATACCAATCCACTTCCAGTGGCTGTTGGGCAATTGGATTTCTTCTTAAACAAGCAATGAAAAATGGCAGCTACCCCAAATCAGCATGTATCACCAAAAGGGCACGTCATTTGATAAAATGAGAAACTGAAACTTAGATCTATCTACATCTGTTAAGTAAAGTGTTATGTTAATTTTGAACCTTTAGGCTGTCATTAAAAATATCAAATGATTCTCCAGTTTTTAAGTGTATCAAGGCCAAATGATGAATTTTCAAATTAGAACACAATTGAAAAAAAGATTTAAATAATATAAAAAGCAAGTAACATTGTGTCTACTGCTGGGGGCGGGGTGGGGAGGGGAAGGACATCTTGAATGGTTGAAATGAAGATGTCAAGAAACAGCGACTCCTGACCAGGAAAAGGATTTCAAAACCTAACAGTGGTTAACCAGGCACTGCCTCAATCTCACCACTTAGGGGCTGAAATCCAAAGAATATTAGGTAGGAAAAGAAACGCATGTCCTTGTTAATGTTCCCCTTTTCACGTCTTTTTGGCTCGCTTAGCAGCTCTCTGCTTTGCTCTTTCAAATGTGCTTCTGGTCCCGAGTCCGTCTCACTCCTGCTTCTGCTCCCGCACCCCTGCACCCACTACTGCTGCAGTTGAAGTTCTCCTTTTTTTTGAACTTTGATATATTTTCATGAATCATCAGTATCTCTTGTCTTCTCTTCATCAGCTTGGCATAAGGGTGTTCAGCATTTAGCAGAATGAAGCATTTTTGTCCAACATTGAAGGACATTCTTTAAATTTCAAAAACTCTTAATCTCAGCGCGTCTATTCAGACAAGCCGTTTTCTCTGTGAGTTCCCGGATGTGGGAGGGGGTTGTTTTGACCTCTGTAGATCCATCAAATAGTGAGAAAGCAGTCCTTGCTCTAGAACCAAGTTCTCCACCAGCCCTTCATCTTCAGAAGCCACTAGAACACAGTGGCTCCATCTTGGACCAGGGTGGGCTCTGCTCCACACAATGTCCTCCCAGAAACCTAGGCAGAAAGAGCCTCCACCATCAGGGACATCAGGTCATTGTGGTGGGAAGAGAACATGGCCATGGCGTTTTGCTTGCCCGTCTAATGGTCCTTTGCATTTCCATATAAATTTAGATGCCGTTTGACAATCCCTTCTCTCCCCACCCCCACCAAAAAAAGAAAACCAAACCAAAAACCTTCCAGAATTTGGAATAACATTGTATAGATCCCTCCAATAGCTAGATTATTTTAAATACATACTAACCCACACTATTTTCTAAGCCATGCATTTTACATAAATCATCTCATGTAGTCTTCACAGTAATGCTGAGCAGGCTGTAGTATTATTTCCATTTCACAGATGGAAAAGCTAAAGTTTAGGGTTTCCCTGGGGCGCAGTGGTTAAGAATCCGCCTGCCAATGCAGGGGACACGAGTTCGAGCCCTGGTCTGGGAAGATCCCACATGCCGCGGAGCAACTAAGCCCCTGTGCCACAACTACTGAGCCTGCGCTCTAGAGCCCACGAGCCACAACTACTGAGCCCGCGTGCTACAACTACTGAAGCCCACACGCCCTAGAGCCCGTGCTCGGCAACAAGAGAAGCCACCGCGAAGAAAAGCCCGTGCACTGCAACAAAGAGTAGCCCCCGCTCACCACAACTAGAGAAAGCCTGCGTGCAGCAAGCAACAAGCACCCAATGCAGCCAAAAATAAATAAATAAAATAAATTAAAAAAACCAAAAATGCTAAAGTTTAGCAAGAGTAAAGTAGTTTACCAGAGGCTACAGTTCATAAGAGATGAGATCTAGGACCAGAGTCTGCAGCCTTTACCACTATGTACAGCTGAGGGAGGGAGGGAGAGAGGAAGGGAGGGAGGGAGTGGAGGGAGATTGGGTGGGTAGATGGAGGGAGGGAGTTATTCAGGGGAAGGCAGACCTGGAGGAAAACTTCCCCAAGGTTTCTTACGCGTGCTCTCTCTCTACTGCTCAACATCTGTCTACCTTGATACATAATTATTTGTCCAAATAGTAACAGACCTTCTTCTCTGATTTCAGCATTTACACAGGAAGTTCTTACAACGAGCTGCCTGCCAGCCGCCCTTCCCCAGATCCCAAATGCAACCCTGGCCAGGTGGCGCAGAGAACAGTCACTCTGCTGGTCATGCTGAGCTCATACCCTGTAAGTCTGACGGCTGCACAGATCGGGCTTCAGCTAGCAACCCGATCCCAGTGGTGTCTGTCCCTAATCCCCTAAGGGATGAGGGACCGATTGAGAGACTGAGCCTCTGTCAGGCACCAAGGGAGAAAGAAATGCCAGAGCCCACCCACTGGGACTGGGAGTAAGGTTAAGTACAGCTTTTGTGGTCCTTTCTGTCTGTCTCTTGTAGGATGGATGTTGGATGAGGTTAAGACTGGGTCCCCTCCCTTCTCCCACTTTACCAATGCCTGATCTCATGGGGTTAGTTTGGAGCCCACCACTATGGCATCATCAACCTCCGTGCCAGCTCCTTGTTCCAGGTCCAAGAAGCCTCTGGGCAAAATGGCTGGTGAGTGGACACAGACTCCTAATTCCTGGAGGCTACCTGGCCCCCAAACACAGGCCCTGGAGAGATGCAGGGAGGCTGACGGGGTGGGCGTGGGGGGGTCCTGCTTTGACTTCAGTGCCCACAGGCTCTGTGGGGAGTGAGGGGGCATGCATCAGGGAGCCTTCAGTCCTTTTGGCTCACAGGTTTCCCAAGTGTGCTCAGCTAGTCTCCCCAGCCTGGAAACCACTGTGCTGAGTGCTTAAAAGGGTGTCTCTTTTTAACTAAATCGCCCTGAACCATTCAGAGGTAGGAGCCAAGGAGAGAGAAAAAAACAGATCAACCTCCAGGACACCACACTCTCTGTCCCGGTCAAAATGGGGAAGCTGAGCTGAAACCATTTGGAGTACTCACAATATGCCAGACACTGCATTATCTCCGCTGATCTTCAACAACAACTAAAATGAACCCATTTTACAGAAGAGGAAGTGGAGACATAGACTGACTTGCTTATGGTCGTATAGAAAGCAAGTAGCAGGTCCACAATCAAATCTGTTGCCCCACTCCAAAGCGTGGCCCCGGATCACTCAGCTCTAAGGTCTTCAGGTACCCTGGGCAGTGAGTGGTCCTCTTGCACATTTCCATTTTACCCATTTAGCAACAAGCTAGGATTTCTCAGGGCCAAACAGATGACAATCCCTGGCTCTCTCCCTCCCATAGTGGGTAGCCCCTTAATCTAAATCCACCTCCCCTCAATGCTGAAAGTGGGTTTGGGGCCTAATTGATCTTTACCAGCTTAACGTAGCTCTACTTCCTGACTCACGGATTGTCGACTAGTCAGCTTGTGGGAAGTTCTGGTTAGGATAGGCTAGGGGGGTACCAGCAATCGAAGGGCGTGGAGCAAAGCCATCTTTCCCAATCAGGCTTGTGAAACAGCCAGAGTTCTTTTCTTTCTTCCTTCCTTCCTCCCTCCCTCCCTCCCTCCCTCCTTTCCTTTCTTCCTTTTTTTCCCCTCATATTGTTGTTATACCAAAACCTTTACAAAAAATTATTGAGGTATAATTGACATACAACATTCTATCCGTTTCAGGTGTACAGCATAATGATGCAACATGCGTATACATTGTGAAGCAATCATTACAAGTCTAGTTAACATCCATCACCATACATAGTTACAGATTGATTTTCTTCTTGGGATGAGAACTTTTAAGATCTGTTCTCTTGGCACCTTCAGAATATGCAGTATGGTAAGACAGGCCGGCATTACATCCCTGCCGACTTACAAAGCTGCCAGAGTTTTTATGTGTTCCCAAAACCTTTAAAGATAAGGGAGACTTTGGGGCAAGTCCTGAGGGATGTACACAGTAGCAGAGCAGCAGGTGTGAGAAGAAGGTGGACAGGGGAGATGGGCTGACCTCCTCCCCGCGGTGGCTCCTCTCTGGGGGGGTCGCCAGGAGACCCCTGCTGAAAGCTCCAGGCCTCAGCAGTGCTTCTTCCCCGCAGACTGGTTCAGGCAGGCCCTGTCGAGAAAGCCCACAAAGACGCCCGTCTCCCCAGAAAACACCCGCAGTGACGGTTCACAGCCGAGCTCCTCGGACAGGCCCCCACCCCTGGGCCCCAGCTCAGAGGTGTCTCCCACCCCGCCACCGACACACTTGGGCGCCCACGGCAGCAGTAGCAGCAGCAGCGGCCGCTGGAGCAAGGACTATGATGTGTGCGTGTGCCACAGCGAGGAGGACCTGGCGGCCGCCCAGGAGCTGGTCTCCTACCTGGAGGGCAGCGCCGCCGGCCTGCGCTGCTTCTTGCAGCTTCGCGACGCAGACCCCGGCGGCGCCATAGTGTCCGAGCTGTGCCAGGCGCTGAGCAACAGCCACTGTCGCGTGCTGCTCATCACACCGGGCTTCCTCCGGGACCCGTGGTGCAGGTACCAGATGCTGCAGGCGCTGAGCGAGGCCCCCGGGGCGGAGGGCCGCACCATCCCCCTGATGTCAGGCCTCAGCAGAGCCGCCTACCCCGCCGAGCTCCGATTCATGTACTTCGTGAACGGCTGGGGTCCCGACGGTGGCTTTCGCCAAGTCAAGGAGGCTGTCACGCGGTGTAAGTTACGGGGAAGGGAGAAGGGGAAGGGGCTTCAGCCATAGCGCCTGCTCCACTTGGGCTTTTAGGAAACACCCAGTGTGGCCTACTACAGGCTTCAGTTCAGAGCACTTAGCAGATGCTGCGCTTTTTTTTTTTTTACAAATAGGTTTGTGGCAACCCTGCGTTGTCAGATGATGATTAGCATTTTTTTTTAGTAATAACATTTTTAAATTAAGGCATGTACATTGTATTTTTTATCAATTTTTTATTGAATTGTAGTTGATTTACAAGGTTGTGTCAATTTCTGTTGCACAGCAAAGTGATTCAGATATAGATATATATATACACATTCTTTTTTTATATTCTTTTCCATTATGGTTTATCATAGGATATTGAATATAGTTCTCTGTGAAGGCACGTACATTGTTTTTAAAAACATAATGCTATTACACACTTAATAGACTACAAAAAAGTGTATACACAACTTTTATATGCACTGGGAAGCCAAAAAATTTGTGTGACTCATTTTATTGCAATATTTGCTTTATCGTGGTGGTTTCGAACTGAACCTGCAGTATTTCTGAGGTCTGCCTGTAGTTCAGAATGCAGGCTCTGCGAAAATAACTGTGTCACTTGGACAAGCTACTTAACTGCTCTGTGCCTGGGTTTTCTCACTGGTTAAATGAGAATGAAACTATATACCTAAATAAGTATGTACACTAAGTAAATTCAGAACGTGGCCTGGCACATGTAGAGTACTTGTGACAGGCCGGGCCTAGCGCGTTATCAAGTCCTCAATAAATATAAGTCACTATTATCATTATTAGTATTAATAGTATTAGGTTTCTCTCACTGAGGTCAGGTTGGAGATGGCCACCAAGAGCTGGGAAAATGCCAGGAGGGACCCTGGTTTAGTAACGCAAACAGGTACAAAATAATAGGAAAGAATTGCCTACCATAAGCGTATCCAGGGAGGGGCGTTGTATTACAGTGGGTTTAGAAGTAAAATAGATTAAAAGGTAGCGAAGACAGGGACATGTGGGGGAAACAGAGATGCTGGGATTTGAGGAGGGTGACGAGCCATGTGATTCTCTTTCGTCCCTTTCAGATCTGCAGACCCTCAGCTGACACTTCTCACATCAGCACGGATGCAGACAGTTGGAGCAAAGCTGGAAATGGAGTGAGAGGGCCTAGGACCCTGGGTTCCATACATGTGCCAAGTTGTGAGGAGTAAGTTTGCAGCACTTTGTATGTGACCCTGGGATCAGATTGTCTGTGGCCTCCATAACCATGGGCTCCCAGGAAGGTCCCGGGGAAGCTGGGGACTCCCCCAGGAAGGCCTGGGGAAGCTGGGGACTCCCCCAGGAAGGCTGTGAGGGAGCTGGGGACTCCCCCAAGAAGGCCTGGGGAAGCCAGAAAGTGGAGGTGGAAGGAAGCGTGATACCAAGACATCACCCACGCGCTGCCTCCTGCGCGACTGGACGTGAAGCCTGGCACATCGTGCCCATGTCTTCTTCCCCTGGAATCGGGCACTGGTGTCTAGGTGCCTTCCTCCTGAAGAGGTGGCTCACCTGAGTAAGGAGCTGGAAGCCTGGACTGCGCGCCTCAGCTGGGGGGTTTTCCCAGTTGCCTGCGGAAGCCCTGAACAGGTGTCAGGAGAGAACAACAGGTATAGCGTCTTTCACACTCACACTCTTGCCGGAGTCTCCCAGTGAGTCGTTCACTTCCGAAAGCTGCATGGAAGATGCCCTCAGCACGTCTACAGGACAAATACTGTCCTGTATTTGTTTTCACTGCACGCCTGTCATTAAAGACTCACACCTAGAAATGAGTCTGAAGAGGGGACAGAAGAGGGGAGGGAGCAGGTGGGGTGAAGAGGAGGAAAGCTCAGACCCTTTAGCTGGGATCAAAAGCCCACCCACCAATGCTCTGACATATGGGGGCCTCATCAGGCATCTGGCTAGAACTCCTGCTTTTACAGTAGTTCCTTCACCTCTGCACTCAGAGGAATCAGTGTATTTCTTCTGGCAGATCGATGGTCTACCTTGTAGGACAGGCAGAGTTTCATTCATCCGTTCTTAGTAAAACTTGGTTGTTGAACTGAAATGAATTTATGATTCCCCTGATGTGTACTTTTGTGTCTCTTCTCCCTCTTCCCCCACCACATCTCCTCCTTTTACTGAAAAAAATGTATATATATATATTAAATTGAGATATAATTGACATATAACATATTAGTTTTAACTGTACATGATTCTCTATTTGTATATATTGTGAAAAAATTTTATTTTTAATTACAAATTATCTTATTACATACAAAAGGACTAAAGAATAATGCAGTGTACACTCACGTACTCAACACCCAGCTTAGAAGCCAAACCTCACAATCCCCATGTTGCTCCCTTTGTGCCCTTACATTCTCTTCCCTACTCCCACCAGAAGTAACCACTATTCTGAATTTTGAATTTATCATTCTTAGCTTTTCTCTAGAAATTTATTACATATGTATGCATCCCTGACAATATATTAACTTTTACATGGTTTTACACTTTACATAAATGGTGTTATATTCTGCAAAGTCCTCTTTTTTTTTTTTTTTTTTTTGCCATGTTTGTAAGATGTGTCCATATTGATTCATGGAGCTGCAGTAAATTCACTTTCATTCCGTTATGTAAATATACCACTATTCAGTCGCACATGTTTTTACAAGTGGACATTTGGTTGTTTCCAGTTTTTTTGCTGTTGAAAACAATGAGCCTGTGAGCATTTTTATTCTTGTGTATGTTTCCAAGAGCAAGATTTTCTAGGATTTAACCTAGATGGAGAACAGCTGGGTAGTGAAGCGTGTGCACCTTCAGTTCTGGTAGAAGATACCAAATTTTCTTCCAGATTGGTTGTGCAATTTATGTTCCTGCCATTTGTGCATAAGAGTTGCCACTTTTGCATGTTCTTGCTAACATTTAGAATTATCAGATTTTTTAAATTTTATTTTTTTGCCACGCTGCACGGCTTGTGCGATCTTAGTTCCCTGACCAGGGATTCAACCCGGGCCCCGGCAGTGAGAGCACCGAGTCCTAACCACTGGACTGCCAAGAAATTCCCTAGACTTATCAGTTTTTTAAGTGTTTAATAAGCTGGCGGATGAACACTGGTATCCCATTGTCATAATATTCTTTTTTTCCTTTTGCCTTTTTTTATTAAAAAATATATATATCATACACTAAAAGTAAGAAGGAAGTTTGATGAACCCCCATATACCTATCACCCACTTTCAACAATTACCAACTCAGAGATAAGCTTTTATTAATAATAACCTTACCCATTAGTCAACCGAAGATCATTTTGAAGCAAATCGCAGGTATTATTTTATTCTAAATATTTAAGCATGTCTCTCTAAATTATTAGAAGTTTAAAAAAAAATGACCACCATATAACAGTATCTTTTAAAGAACAGAAGCTTTATTTTTTAATGTGAAAACTTTTATCTATTACTTTGTAGTCTGTGCTTTTTGTGTCTTCTTTAGGAAATCTTCCCTACTCCTGTAGTTTCTTCTGGAAGTATTTCACATTTAGGTCTTTAATCCACCTGGATGTTTTGTTTGGGTTTGTTTTTGTAGCTCTTGGTTTATAAGTTAGAGATACTTTTTTTTTTTTCATTTGAATAGCCATTATTTACTGACTAGTCCATCCTTTCCCCACTGATTGTGATGTCACTGCTGTTACACGTTGTCATACGTGAGGGTCTGCTCCTGGGTTCTCCAGCCTCCTCCCTTTGTTGATGTATCCCTGTGTCAGTGGCACCGTGGCTTATGTACTGTTGTTGTTAGTAAACCTGGATAACTTAATAGTCAGCTCTTCCCCTTCCTCTTAATCATGAAAATCACTTCCACCCTTCCTGTTCCTTTACTCTTTCATGTAAATTGTTTATTCAGTTTGTCAGATTCCAGGAAAAGGCCAGTTAATATTTTTATTGGACTTACATTGAGTTGAGAGATTAATTTGGAAAGGATAGATTTTTTAATTATATTGAATCTTTCTCCTAATAAAAATGGCATGTCTCCATTTATTCATGTCTTTAAATGTATTTCAATAAAAACTTTATAAATCTTTTCCATATTGGTCAGTCACATTTTTTATGAGATTTATTCCTTAGTATGTCATATTTTCTGTTGCTACTGTAAAAGGTTTTTTTAAAAAAATATTTTTATTCATTCATTCATTCATTCATTTTGGCTGCACTGGGTCTTTTTTTTTTTATAAATTTATTTATTTGTTTTTGGCTGTGTTGGGTCTTTGTTGCTGCGCGCGGGCTTTCGCTAGTTGCGCTGAGTGAGGGCTGCTCTTCGTTGCGGTGCGTGGGCTTCTCATTACATGCACCGGGTGTTAGTTGCGGCATGCGGGATCTTTTTTTTTTTAGTTGCGGTATGCGAACTCTTAGTTGCGGCATGCATGTGGGATCTAGTTCCCCAACCAGGGATTGAACCCCGGGCCCGTTGCATTGGGAGCGTGGAGTCTTAACCACTGGACCACCAGGGAAGTCCCCCATATTGATTTAATATAAGCAAACTACTGAATTATTTATTCTATAAGACTATAGACTTTGTTGGGTTTCTATAAAGACAATCATATAATTTGCAAGACAAAACAAAAACTTATCTTTCTCTGCTGCCTAGGACCACCAGTAAGATATTGAAAGTGACAACTTTGTCTAAATTATGATTTCAAAGGGAATGCTTCAGACATTTCACCATTATACGTGGTATCTGTTGTACGTTTTGGGTTTGGTACATATTTTTTAACAAGCTGTAAGTTTCCTGTTGTTTCTAGTTGATTATGAGTTTTACTTATGTTGAATGGGTTTGAAATATATTCTAAAATTTCCGCATCTACTGAAATGATGTTTTTTTCCCCCTTTTAAATGGTAATTCAGTGAATAACATTAGATTTTCTAATGTTAAGCTGGTCTTATATTCCCGGGGTAAACTTATCTTGATCGTGATGTATTATTACCTTTGTTTAAATTGCAGGATTCAGATTGCTAACATTTTCTTCATGACTTTACATGTATATCCGTATGTAAGATTGGCCCATAATTATCCTTTCTTGTATTATCCTTTTCTGGCTCTGTTACCAAGGTTATATCAGCTTTCTAAAATAATTGGGGAGTGGTCCCTTTTTTCTATGCATTGATGAGTTAAAGCTTGGAATTAATTGCTCCTTGAATGTTTAGTAGACTAATCTGCAAATGCAGTTGGACCTAGCGTGTTTTGCAAGGGGGAGAGTGGGGCGGATTTAAAACTCCAGTTTCTGTATCTTAAAGAGTTATAGATCTATTTAGATTTTTCATTTCTTCTGGAGTCGATTTGGCGTAAACAGTGAAGAATACAAAACTGGCTGAAATAGATTTTTCAGTTTGAATTCCCGGATCATGTAGGCAGTATGAATCTGAATTCTAAACCTGCATGGAGATTGGCCTGTGATT
Source organism: Aethalodelphis obliquidens (assembly GCF_003676395.1). Taxonomy (NCBI): domain Eukaryota; kingdom Metazoa; phylum Chordata; class Mammalia; order Artiodactyla; family Delphinidae; genus Aethalodelphis; species Aethalodelphis obliquidens. Next base: position 7,339,990 of record NW_020838026.1, on the reverse strand, counting down.
ACAAATTTTCAGGGGTTTTTGTCTTTTTTTTTTTCTTCTCCCCTCCGGAGCCAGATGTTGAGGCAGGTAAGCTTCCTAAACATCTTGTCTCCTTTAGTAGGGCAGCTTTTCTTTTACTTTTTAAGTAGTTGGCCCTTTCATTGAGGTGGGGGCCCTTTAGAGATCTTGGCTCGCTGGGAAGTTTTCTCTTCCAACTCCTCGCTTGCATGAGCCCAGATCTGCGCCTTAAACGTCACATTTTAAAGCCCGAGGCTCTAGATTTCTAGAAACAAGCCATCACCCTTAGAACTTCAGCTTCAATACCCACTTACTATTCTATAGATTTGTGCTCCCACATTTTTTGTTTCTGAAAATTTTATTTTCTTGGGAGCACAGGAATGTAACCAAAGGGATGTTTTAAATTTTGCATCCAGAATGTTTAGGTGTTTTTAGCTGATTGTTTTTAGAATATCTAGTCTGCCATACTACCTGAAGTGGAAGTGTCTAGTCCTTCTTTAAACTAAACTAAACAAATAAGTAAAATAAAAGGGAGAAGTTTTGAGATTCCGCAAGAAAATGGAAGGATTGATGCTTATAGACTAGGGCTTCCCAGTAACAACCTTCTAATACAACAATGTCCAGTTGAACTTTCTGTGGTGATGGAAATGTTCCACATCTGTGCTGTCCAATGTGATACGAGCCATGCGAGCCGTACGTGGCTATCAAGCACTTGAAACGTGGTTGTATGACTGAGGAACTGAATTTTAAATTTCATTTAATTCTAATTAATTTAAATATAAAGTTACATGTGGCTAATGGCTATTGGATAGGACAGTGCAGAGCCTTCTAATGTTTCCAAACAAGCTGAACTAAAAAATTATCAGCAGACAAATGCCTCTGAAGCCAAGTGAAGATTTACTGCTGTAAAGGTCCCTTACACTCTGCTGTCTGGTATTGCAGCAGGTCCTCTGGGGGCTGAGGCTCCCTATGAGCTCATCTTTTCCTTGAGCCAGGCCCTCTTATGAGTAGAATTCTGACCTTATGCATATTCTAATTAGCATTATACAGTTGGTCCTCCAACAATGTGGGGCTTAAGGGCGCCAACCCTCTGTGCAGTAGAAAACCAGCTACAACTCTACAGTTGACCCTCTGGACGCGTATCTGTGGATTCACGTAGTAATGCAGTATTTACTATTAAAAAAAAATCTGAGTATATGGAGACCCTGCAGTTCTAACTCGTGTTGTTCAAGGGCCAAGTGTATGCTTCTTTTCTTTTCTTTTTTTTTCTTCAGCTAAGACAGCAAAAGAGATGATTTACTGTACACATTACATTCAGCCGCAACTGAGAACAGAACTAGTACAGAATGACACAGGTCCAGGGCAAAGGACCAAAAGGGGTCGTTTTGATGTGAGCAAGGTGGGTCTCTCAAAGGTTGTCGAGGCAATCAGAATGGGCATACATGTTCCAGATCCACTGAGACAAGTTCTAGACAGTAGGTATGCAGCCCAACAATTTCTACCAGCATCCCTGGCCTCTGGCTTCCCTTGTTTCTGCTCCTGTGGCCTCCATGGGTGTACGATTTTACTGGGACCTCTGCCTCATCTTTCTTCTTTTGTGCTTGAGCCTGCACCTTTGCTTCTTCCTCCACTTCGCTCTCATGGCACGGAGGTTTCTCAGGAGATGTCACTAAGGCTGAGAGCTGTTGCTTTTCTTTTTTAAAAAAGTTGTTTCAAAGAAAAATTTCACTTGGAGTGACAATTATTTTTCTGGAAAGCACAGACTTCACTCTCCTGAAGTTTCCACCAAAGCCACCATATTTCAACCAGTCTTGCTAATAGCCCAGCTGGTCACTCATGCTTATGCGGGGACGGGGAAGAGGAGCTAGAGAAAGTGCTATAAGTTTAACTGGACTAGTGCAAGCTCACCCAACAGGACTTTGAAAACCCAATATGCTCCCTCCCACCAAATTAAAAAAAATTTAAAAAGTAAGGGTGGTGAGTAGAAAATACCAACGGTTTGCTGACAAAAAAAATGTCGCCTGCCATTTCAGTAAACAACAAATACTGCCACCATCAAGCCATCAGCCACGCAGCCACCCCATGGTGCACCTGAGGGGAATTCAGGATGGAGAAAAAGAGGATACTGGCCCTAGATAGTTAAGATGCATATCTAAGGAATAATTCCAAGGAGCCCAGACTCTTGTATTTTCCCATACACAGACAAGCACTAAAATCATTAACTTGAGATGTCTTTTTTGTGATTAGCAGTAATCTTTTTTAAATTAATTAATTAATTATAGTATTTATTTATGTATTTATTTTTGCTGCTCCGGGTCTTAGTTGTGGCACATGGGACCTTCATCGCGGCATGGGGGATCCTCAGTTGTGGCATGCATGCGGGATCTAGTTCCCCGACCAGGGATCGAACCGGGGCCCCCTGCATTGGGAGTGTGGAGTCTTACCCACTGTACCCCCAGGGAAGTCCCCTAATAGTAACCTTTTGATGTTCAACTACATTTTTTTTTCAGCAAAAACTCCTATATATCCTGGCTCCTCCCTTACCTCTTTGGAACAGCTCCTCAGAGCTATCCTGACAGTCCGTCTCCCTGGCTGTAGTCCTCAGTAAGGTCCCTGAATAAAATATAACTTTTAACTTTTACATTGTGCGTTTTTTTTCCAGTTGGCAGGTTTCAGCAGGGGTGAGCTCACTGCTCAGGAGATGATGCTGATGTGCCATTGGTCCCTGGAAGGGTGTGCTCGAGCACCGGGAGGTTGCAGAGAAATTATCAGTAAAAATTTTACATGGCCAAAAAAAGAAAAGAAACTCCGATGGATGAATCATATTCATGCTGCAAATCACAACCCTGGTAGCACGGTGGACACATGGTCAAAGTGGGTGAAACGGAGCAGGACACTGTGAGGCCTTCCTGGGAGCAGACCCCAGCACTACCCCCATCTCAAGTCTGTAGAAAACCTTCAGCCTCCTAGGCCTTCCCAGAGTTCCAAAGAGCAAGCTGAATCAGAGAAGTGAGGAAATGCAGAGACAAAGGAAAACAGTCAAACAAGACAAAAATAATAATAGTTTAGCCATAAAACAAAGTCAAGGACCCTTAGTTCCTCCTCCAGGGCTAGAGATAATATCCTGAGCCATATCCCTGAGTTATTTCGCAGAGACTGAAGTCCCCACCAGGTGGAAGAAGTTAACTGCAAACCGCGTGCTGACCATAACTGCGTAGACTCCCAGCCTCTCTGGAACTAGAAGGTTGATGTTGACTCCAGAAATACCACCTAGTTACATCACCACCAACCAATCAGAAGAAGTCCAGGAACTATCAGGCACCCCATGACCCTCTCCCTCATCTTGTCTTTAAAATCGCATCTCTGAAAGTCATCAGGGAGTTCAAGTCTTCTGAGCATGAGCTGCCCACTCTCCTTGCTTGGCCCTACCTTGAGAGCCTTGCTACTTTCCTTCACCGCAACCCAGGGTGGGTAGACTGGTGGGCTGGGGGGAGCACACACAAACTCGGTTCAGTAATGTGGATACAGAGGGGCAGGAGCCTCCAGGCTGGAGGTTTTAGAAATGTATTTCAGTCCCTGTTCACTTACCTTTCTTTTCAGCCAAAAGTACTGAGAACTGAATAGGATGAACATTTCTGTAAAATGAAAACGGGTGAAAACTGGAAATGATTTAAGGGCTTGCTCTAAAAACAAATTGACCAAGAAATAGATTGGCTCAACAGATTTATTTCTGAAACATCCCTTCCACTCTAATCAATGTGGGTGTAATTCTGATTAAAATGTGCATTCAACCAAAGTGTCAACGCATTGAGTCCAAACGGCGTCTTTTGGCTCCTGCCCCTGGGAGGCTGGGGCAGCCCTCTCCCCTGCAGCCTCTCTAGCCCGCCTCTTTAGGGACTTGTTGCCTTCTCGCTGCCCTCAGCACCGGCCTCCACTCGGGCCGGCTAGCACCAGGGGACCAAGGGGAGGTAACTTGAATTAAAACGCTCGTTCCGGGTGGATCCGAGGGATCAGCGCTCCGAGGCTCCCTAAGGCCGGAAGGGATGCGGCCTTCGGCGCGGACCACGTCGGGAGTTGTAGTCACCGCCCCTTGGCTGAGGTGGGAGGAGGCGGCCGGGAGGGGCGGGGCCGCGGCCGGGTTCGCGCAGGCGCACACCTCCCGCCGGGCAGCATGGCGGACACAGCGCCGCAGCCCAACAAGAGAAAGCGCGAAGTGGATGCCGAGGAGGCGGAGGCGCTCAGCACAGAGGGGAAAGAAGCGGGCGTTGGGAATGGTACCTCCGCCCCTGTCCGCTTACCTTTCTCCGGCTTTAGAGTGAAAAAAGTGCTGAGGGAGTCTGCGCGGGACAAAATCATTTTCCTACACGGGAAGGTACCATTAGGCAGCCCTGGGGAGGGGATGCGGGAAGGAGTGACCCAATCGTCGCCTCGGAGGCGGATTTTTTTTTTTTTCTTTTTTTAGATTCTTCGGAAAATACCAAGCACATTCCTCGGTGGGGAGCGGGGAAGGCAGAGTGCACTAAAATTCAGGGGGGTTAGTTCGTGGAGGAGGCAAGACTACCTGTGAAATTAAGGGAATTAACACGCGTAGGGCTAATTTTCCTAATTCGTCTTTTACGAAAAAAACCTAACATTTGTAGAGTGTATTGCCGATTCATAATCACATGTTGAAGTCCCTAAGCAGTCATCAGTCATTCATTAAACCTGGAAGTTGCTAGGAACCCAGCAAGTGTTGCCGGACGGTCTTGCTATTCCAGGCCCCAGGTAGGGACATAGAGACTGGGAGGTCTGATCCTTGCTATAAAGAACTCCAGCCCCAGCCGAGGAGACAGTTTATTAAATTGGTGATTCAGTTCCGCATATCACGCTCTGACAGTCCAGCACTGAGCTGGGTGCGGGGGACGTAGTGATGAAAGTTACCATCCTTGGTCTTCAGGAGAGCCGAGTATCTTCAGGTAGGCAGACACCGCTGCCTCTAATGCCATGTGCTCAGCTTTCCAGCAGGGGCTGAGGAGAGACTGGAGACCACCTCAAGAACTAGTGAGGACGCTGGCCAAGGGTTCTCCAGAACTCCTGGCAGGAGCTCTCACTTTTGAGAGCATCAGGGGGACCTGGCCGAGGCTTCTGCCGAGGCTTCCATGCCTCTCTGTGTCTCTCTCTTTTTTTTTGGCGGTGCTGGATCCTAGTTCCCAGACCAGGGATTGAACCCACGCCCCCTGCATTGGAAGCGTGGAGTCTTAACCACTGGACTGACAGGGAAGTCCCTGCAACTTGTTTTTTACAAGGTTCTGTCTGGTTCTCTCACCCCTACCTGTCTTCAGTCTGCAGCACCTGCTGAAGATTTTAGCCATGAGAACCTTCGACCTAGAAGCCTGTTGGGATACTCAGATTCTAGTTTCTGTTTCAACATTGACTATTCGTGTGACTTTGGGCAAGCAGTCTTCTCTGGACCTCAGTTTCTTCGTCTGTAAAATGGGGAGAATTTGACAGAGGCCTTGTGAGCCTAAAATAGAAGACAGCTGAGAAGCTTTGCATCGTTTAGAAGGAGGATGTGAGAGCTGCCACAAGGATTTGGGTTGATGAGATACCTTCTCTGGGAGAAGAAACATGGGCGCCATCGGCTAGACTTCCCCAGAGGGAAGACTGCAGGGAAGGAAATCCCAGGTGCTGGGATTGCAGAGGCCCTGGGAGCTTTTACATCTTTTACCTTTGCTCTCCAGGCCTCACCTGTGCTTCTGCCCCTGGGCCCACTGATGGTGTCTCACCCACAGGTTAATGAGGCTTCTGGGGATGGGGACGGAGAGGATGCCATTGTGATCCTGGAGAAGACACCATTTCAGGTGGACCACGTTGCCCAGCTCCTGAAGGGCAGCCCTGAGCTCCAGCTGCAGTTCTCCAATGATATCTACAGCACCTATCACCTGTTCCCTCCAAGGCAACTGAGTGGTGAGCACGTGGGGTGGAGGTGGCTGCCTGTGGGGAGAGTGGGATGGTGGGGAATTAGGGGGTGTGGTGACCACTCCACAACTGATTTGCATATTCTAGTGCAGTGGTTCCCTATGGAGGAAGGAGCAATCTCTGAAGACATTTTTGGCTGTCAGATCTGGGGAGGTGGGGTGCTGCTGGTACCTAGAAGGTGGAGACCAGAGATGCTGCCAAATATCCTACAAAACACAGGCTGGGCCTCCACAACAAAGAAATGGCAACGGTGCCGAGGTTGAGAAACCCAGTTCTGGTGTGATGTGTTTTGGGGTGAGAGTGTGATTCATAGGATAGAACGGTTTCATCTACTAATTGAGTAATAATGATTGTCAGCACTTATGAAACCCTTACTGTTGTGCTAGCCACCATTCTAAGTACTCTACATGTGTCATTGTACTTAGTCTTCAAAATAGCCCTATCGCGATAGGACTTTACAGGTGAGGAAAATGCGATGTGGGAAGGTTAATGCTGTGTGTCTAAGATCACACGGCAAAAAGGTGGCAGAGAAACTGAGATCTTTTTAGTCGACTGAGGACTTGCTCACCACGCGGCTGTGGAATGAGCCGTGTGCTGGGTGCTGCAAGATCAGTTAGTTCCCTGAAGGAACTCACTTTCTAGGGGGGAGACAGTGTGATTGACGAAGGACTTGAGAAGGGCAGGGGTGTGTGGGTTAAAAGGCAGTGACTTGGTTTTGATTGCAAGTATTTTTTAATTTATGAAGAAGTGGAAGAAGAAGAAGATTCCATGCCTAAAGCCAGACGCGCTGTGAGCTTTTCTCCTTCAGACGGTTAGATTCAGGAGGCAGCTTCGTGGGAAGCACGAGGCAGCCTGGCTGACCTTGAAGGTTCCTTCCAACCGGGAAATTCTGGAACGTGCTTCGCAGCCCAGGACAGTTTTATAATATCCTTCTGTCTTTATTTGTCCTCCAGCATTTAAGAACAGTTTGGCTTTACGGATATCCTGCCACAGTCTTTTGGATAGACTTAGTCTTTTCCGCACCCCCGAGAAAGGGTTCTCTTGTTGTCCTTCGGAAATATATGTGAATGCTTAATGTGAGACAAGCAAACTTTTCACGGCTGGAAGCAAAAGAGCCCGGTCCTTTGTTGAAAGAGGGCCAGATTGATCGGTTCCCGTTGACGGAAATGGACGGCTGTATTTGCTTTCTCAGGCGCTGACATTTAAGCAGACATAGTCGTCAACACAGCGTGACGAAGCATGACAGTAGCCAAACACTGTAGTCAAACACGACGTGGGGCAGCCCCCAAACTACAGGCTCTGGGACCGTTATTCTGCTGCACCCCCTGCCCTTGCCTTACCCTTTTCTCTGTCCACCCTCCCCACCCTCATCCAAGATTCAGAAGGTTTTGCTCCACAGAGCAACCTTGTAGAACTCGCTTTCATATTATTTTTTTCAGCACATGTACTTCTGCGGTGCTGCACACAGTGGGTGGTGGCTACTGCCCCGTCTTTCTATTTTTGTCATTTTTTTCCAGGATAAGCGCTGAAAGAGGCAGTGGATTATCAAGATGACAGGTGTTCGTCCCCATTCAGCCCCGGAGATGTCTGCACCTCTTCCCCAGTGCTGTACACTCCTACCTGGGAGCCTCAGGTTTTAGCTCACCTTTTCCAGGGCTCACTGTCTTTTTAGCATAAGCACACAAACAGTGCATTATATTCTTATTTTTCCTACTGAAACTAGGCATGGCAACTTGGAAGTCATAACAGCCTGGCTCAGGGCTCCACCTCATCCCTCTCTCATCTCGCTGTGCCTCCTGTCCCTGGATGACATACCAGATCAGGGATTGGCAGACCTTTTCCGTCAAGGACCAGAGATAAATATATTAGGCTTTGTGAGCTACTAGTGGTCTCTGCCACATATTCTTTTCTTTTTTAACCTTTTTAAAAATAAAAGTACCGCTCTTGTCTTGCTGGATGTAGGAAAACAGGCCATAGGCTGGATTTGACCTTCTGGCCATAGTTTGTCAACTTCTGTTCCAGATTTTTCCCACTCACAGTGTGGTCTGTGGACCAACAACATTGGTATCGCCTGACAGCTTGTTAGAAATGCAGACTCTCAGAGCCCGCTCCGGACCGCAGAATCAGAATATGCATTTTAGCAAAAACCCCAGGTGAGTCACACGCACACGAAACTCGTTGAGAGGTCCTGGTCTTTGAACACATCTGTGGGTGGTGTTCACATTTATTTCTCCATCTCTGACCTCTCCAAGAACCCCAGGCTCATACTGAAATAAACACTGACTTGACATCTCCATTTGGCGGTCTCGTAAGTACCTCAGAGGTAAAATGTGGGAACTGATGCGTTGTCTTTGGAAGCACTTAGCACCTATTAAATTGTAGCCGCTGTAACTGTTCTGATGTGCTGGGCCCAGTGCTGGGTGCTGGAGCTTCAGCGATGAATGAGAGGTCATCTCTGCCCGCTCAGTCTTGTTTTGGGGAGGGGGCACCCCACAAGCTACTGTGAAAAGGGGGAAGTAAACCTCTCAGGGTTGGGTCACTGCCCGGATGTAGGGAACAGCGGTCCTTGGACGTTGGAGCCTAGTCAGACTCATTTCCAGGCCCCAGCAGCCAGGCCTGCATCAGGTGTTCAGTAAATGACCCCTGAAGAATGAACCCACAGACCAGCCCACCTCTCTTTTGTTTCCTGTGGGCCAAGCATTCCACAGCCACGAGGTGGCAGCACGGCCAGGGTATTCCTTTGGCCTTGGTTCTCAGGCTTCTCGGCCCCGCCTCTCCAGTCCCAGTCACCAGCTCATTTCTCAGCTGGCTGCTCTGAGGACTTCTTCTGGTATTTCTCTGTTCTTTGGCAGACTTCTTCTCTTCTAGCCTGAGGTTTTGCTGTCTCCTCACTCACCCCTTCCAAGTTCTCAGCCGACCACAAAAGGCTGTTCAGCGAGGCCCTCATGGCCCCCCTACCCCGTTGACCAGTAGAGCACAGGCGTCGAAGTCCGACCCAGCCAAGCGCTAACACTTACTGGTGCTGTTTCGTAGTTTTCATATATAGTGCAGGGGTCAAGGGGTCCGCCCTCCCCCGGCTGGGATCCTGGCTTTGCCATTTACCAATTGTGAGAACTTGAGTGTCTGTATTCAACCAACAGATTAGGGAATGCCTGCTGCCAGGTACACACAGGCGAGGGCATCAGACGTTACCTCCTTTGGAGTCGTAGTGGGGAGGTCAGACAGCAACAAGGAGACACATCGACACGGCCGTGAACAGGAGAGGGGCTGCTCGGGCTGGGGACCAGGGCTCTGTGGACACGACCCCCAAGCTGAGGCCTGAAGGATGGAAAGGAACCAGCTGTGCAAAGAGCTGGTGAGAGGGGCGGGGAGAATGCCCCGGGCTGAGGCTGCAGCACGTGTTCTGGGGGAGGAAAGAGAAACAGAGCAGCGGGAGGCTGGTGGGTGGTTGGTGACCGAGCTGTGTGGCCCAGATGAAGCCGAGGAAGTAGCTGCAGTTATTTCCTTGTTAAATTAGGTTAGTAACTGAACCTACGTCAGGATGGTTATGAAATAAATGAGACAAGAAAGGGTGTTTTAAGATTTTTTAGCCTCTATCCACAGTGAGAGATATATAGTTTACATTGTGACCCAGTGCAGAGAGAGAAATATATGTGAACATAAGGAACAGAAAGAATTCACAGAACAGTACTTACCCTTAGTTTACGGGACACGCTCTAGTATTCTCATCTTCCTTCCAGTCTTGTCTGTTTCCTTTTGTTTAGATGCTGGTCCTAACCTCCTAAATTAATTTCCTCACCCCTGTCATGGGTTATGACCCACTGGGATGAGGTATCTGAAGCACTCAGCACAGTGGCGTACGGTGTGGACTCAGAAGTGTTAGTCATCTTTTGTTGTTGTTTTTCCACCTTTAAAATTATATGAGCCTTAAATGGAACAATATATGTAACAGAGGGAAACACGCCTGGCCCTGACCACGGTCCGGTTTCCTTTGTTCCCCCTGTAGCCATGTGGCAAGTGTGAGCACCGTGTGGGCCAGATGGCAGGGCAGAGCCTGGCCCCCTCCTGCTCCGGCTCTCACGCTTTCACGCCCTGTGGCCCATCAATGGAGCCCTTTCATTGAGAACTCTGTTCTCTTACCTGGGAAGAAGGGGGCAGATAGTAGGGAGAGGGGTGTGACTCAGAAATCCGGACTGCCTCTGAAAAGGCCATTGTTTTCCCTGCTGTTAGAGCAGGGGTGGGGAATCTCAGGTTCAGAGCAGAAGGCTTCTGTGTGTGAGTGAGGCCGGGCCAGGGAGCAGAGGGACCCCTGGGAATCCCATCTTCTCGTGGTTGCAGGGAACTCCCAGAACTCTAGCTATCTAGCTACAGGCCTGGTATTCTGTACAGAGGCAAACCCTGGGGCTCTGGAGGAGGGGCATTTTAAAAGGCCAGCCACTCTCATTAGAGTTTTCCTGGCAGCATAGGACAAACTAGAAATAGTCCAGATAACAACTAACAATAAGAGTAAGTAAGTAAGTCCTGCACCGGACTACTTCTCCACCCAGCTACACACGTCAGGAAGGAAGGCTCTACACGCACAGAGCCGGAAAAGCAAGACATAAAATACTCACCGTGTGATTCCTCGATTCCGATTAGATCACGTTGAAAAACAAGCAGAACTAAACAATACACTGCTTGGGGATGCATTCATGCCTCATAAAACTAGGAAGACAAAAAGAGAAATGATTAACCCCCAGTTCAGCAAAGTGATTATCCCTGGCGGGGCAGGGCCGAGACTTCAGGTAATATTTGTTTCTTGGGCTGTGTGCTCCATGCATGGATGTTCTTTTATTTTAGGTCTTTAAACAGTATATATTTTCTATTTATGTACATATGTGTGTGTATGTAAAATGTGTGTGTGTGTATATATACATATATATGTGTGGTATATACACACACACACATATTTAATATTTACAGTATATCTCCCAATTAAAAGTTAAGAAAAACTGGCAAGTCCTTGGAAGAACTAAGAATATTCCCCAGGTGCATTGCAGGGCTCTGCCCTCATTCTCAAGTTTGGTTTCTAGTCACTGTTGCTGCAAGTAAAAGTGTTTGATTAAGGCTTCCTGCCTTCCTCTGGGTCTGGGGCACTAGCAGACTTTTGTTTCTGTTCTGCCTTCTGTGGACGAGGGAGCCCCGTGCTGTGCGGTGCCCACTCGGGTCAGTGCCAGCGGGCAGAAGAGGGTGGCATGTGGCCTCCTCCAACGACTGGAGGACAGGGCCGGTACCAGGCTCCGTGGCTCCGCTTCGGCACAGACTGGCACAGGCCTCTCACCCCGTGCCCTCGGGTGTCCTCCGCAGCCCTCCCGGCACAGCTGAGCTGAAGGACAAGTGCAGTTTGAACCGTGACCAGCAGGGGAAGCCTTGCCAGACAGGTCTCGGCCAGGACAGCACCAGAGCAGGGTGGGGAAGGGCGCCAGCGTCACCCAACACGAGAAGTACCCCAGGCTCAGGGCCACATCACGGAATTGCTCTGAGACTCAGTTTCTCTGAATGAGAAATGAGGAATCGAGTAGCCGACTAGCCTACCTCAGGGGGCTTCGGTATCCGATGAGGTCATAAAATCATCATTTCTCAGCTCTGAATGGGATGCAGAGGTCAGTCATCAGAATTGCTTGAGGAGCTTTCTTGAATAGAGTCTGGACCTACTGACTAAGAATGTCTGGGGTAGGCTGGGGCATTTATCAAAGTCGTGCAGTCACACGGTCAAGTAGAGACAGGCTCTGGCCTGTCTGGCCCACCCAGGTTCTGTCTTCCAGAAGTAACTACCATTAAGACAATTTCTGGGGTTAGTGCTTCTGGTGATTTCTTCTAGACACTTAACTGGGTAATATGCTTATGCAACTCTTTTGATTTATCGATTTTGACATCAATTTCCCACAGTGGAGGATGAAAGTCTTAGCTCCTTTACACTTTCCTCACCCTCCCTCCCTCCCTCCTCCTCCCAATTTTTGATGTTTATATTATTATTTCCAGGGTTTTTTTCTTAATTGCCTTTGGAGTCCTAAATATATCGAAATCTTTAGTCCTTATTCCACGTACTATAGGTTGTATCACTGTGCTGGGGGAGAGTATCGGTGAGAAGCCTCCGGCCTTCCCTTCCCAGCACCTCTTCTGTCCTTTGCTGTCCCCCAGCTTCTCTGTCAGCTGTACTGTACTTGTATTTCACAGCTCCCAGGCAGCCCTGAGATCACGAGGGCAAACCACTTACAACCATTCTGTACCCAGACAGCCATTCTGTTTTTCACATTCAGTACAGTATTCAGTTACGTGAGATAGCGACACTTTATTATAAAATGGGCTTTGTGTTCGATGGTGGTGCCCAGCTGTAGGCTAACGTTAGTGTTCTGAGCGCGCTCGGGGTAGGCTAGACTGAGGTATGGTGTAGGTTAGGTGTAGTAAATGCATTTTCGACTTAGGGTGGGTTTATCTGCATGTAACCTCATCATAAGGTGAGGAGGACCTGTACTCTGTTTTTGAAATTACCTAGTCATTTACTTTAATAATTTGTTATGTATTTCCTTCCTTCCTTCTGGAAACACTGTTTCCAAAATGCTCTTCTCTTTTCGCTCCGATCTGGAGAGCTGATTCTTAAGGCGTGCCTTGAGCTCCCAACAGACTTCCCTTCCACAGCTGCTTTCCTGGGTTAGATCCACTGTCTTCTGGATGCTGCGTCTTTTTCTTTCTTGTTTTACTCTTGTTTAGCTGAAGTACATTCTTAAGTACTTCCTCAGAAAGAATAAATGAGAAGAAAACTTTGAATCTTTTGTTTTGCCCTCACTTTTTTTTTTTTTTTTGGCCACACCACGTGGCTTGTGGGATCTTAGTTCCCCAACCAGGGGTTGAACCGAGGCCCTTGGCAGTGAGAGTGTGGAGTCCTAACCAGTGAACCACCAGGGAAGTCCCTGCCCTCACTTTTAATTTATGATTTGACTGAATACAGAATTTAAATTTATTTCTCCTCCCAATATTAAAGGCATTGATCTCTTAAATAAAGCATTGTTGCTAATAAGATATCCAATGCCAGTTTAATTCTCATTTCTCTGTAGCTAACTTCGCTTTTTGTTGTCATTTGTTTGCTCTGTTAGTTTCCTTCTCTGGAAGCATATAAGATGTCTTCTATCTTTAGTGTAGTGGGGTTTTGTAATGCTGTGTCTAGGTTGGATTTTTTTTTTTTTCATTCACTCTGCTGGGTACTTTTGGACCCTTTCAATTTAAAGTCTTATGTTAGCCTTTCACTCTGAATATTTTTTCTATTATTTCTTTGATAATTTCCTTCTCTCTGTTTCCTTTATTTCCTCTTACTGGAAATCCTATTAGTTGTTAGACTTCCTGTATTGGTCCTGAAACAGGAGGGAAGGGGGCAGGGCACAGCCTTTGAAAGAATGATATAGCCCGAGGACATGACATAAACTGATTAGAACGAAATGGGTCCAAGATGGCAGACAAGTCAACTTCCACTACACCTTGAGCCTCAGTATACACTCACTGTAACACATCAGCAAGCTAAATGACACACCCACAGGCGCCACGACAGTTCCAAGGATCCATAAGGATCAAAAAGTGGGCGGTGGCCCCATTCCTGGAAATCCCCACCCCTTCCCTAAGCAGCTGGAATACTCCTCCCACTCATTAGCCTATGAAATCACCCACCCCTATAAAAACTGACAGCCCCATACCCTGGTGCCTTTCTCACCTTCTGAGATGGCCCACACTCTGTCTGTGGAGTGTGTTTCTCTCTAAATAAATCCACTTCTTACCTATCACTTTGTCTCTTACTGAATTCTTTCTGTGATGAGACATCAAGAACCTGAGCTTCCTTAAGTCCTGAAAGCAGGTGTGTGATCTCAGTTGGAAGACCGTGGGTTTTGGCTGGGTTTGAGTCCCGGCCACGTGGGTTCAAGTCCCAATCTGAGGTGCACGGTTTCAGTCCCATGTGCTGTTTCTGTTCTCTTCCTTTCCCATCTGTCTTTTCTTTCTGTAGACTGGTAGATGGTCTTGACGTTGTTCTCCAGACCTCCTAGAGAAGGTTTCCATTTGGGAGCCACCATTTTAATTTTCTTTCTTCTGGTCCTCCGATTATTTCATTTTCATAGCGTGTTGCTCTTGCTTCACAGAGGCCAAAACTGGGTTGACTTTCTCTGACACACTAATTAGAATTGTTTTAAAAATTATCTCCTGACCCTTAAATGATCCCATTTCCTCTGGGATCTGGTTCTGGTTGTTTATCTGGTTGGTCATTCTTTTTTTCCCTCAGCTGTTTTTCCCTCGGTGTCTGGTGAATGTTAGTTCGTTTGTATTTATTTTATTAAAAAAATGTTTTTTGGCCGTACCATGTGGCTTGTGGGATCTTAGTTCCCCGACCAGGAATCGAACCTGGGCGCTCCGCAGCAAAAGCACAGAGTCCTAACCACTGGACCGCCAGGGAATTCCTGCTTCATTTGTATTTAAAAATGAAGAACCAGGCTAATAGTCTAGTGAGCTGATAGGTAGGTCTGTTTCCACAATAGGCCCCTGTTGGGTGGGTAGCTGCCCGGTGCTGTGCAGACGGGGAGTGGGGCTTGTCGGCCGTCTGGCCTTGCCTGAGTGTGCAGTTTGAGCAGTGTGTGCTCCGGAGCCTGCATGCTCTCTTGTCCACCATGGCTCATGGGCCAGATCTGGCCTGCTTCCTTTTGTATGGCCCATGAGATAAGAATGGTTTTTACATTTTTCGAGAGTTGTTTAAAAAAAAAAAGAAAAGAAAACTAAGAAGAGTTTTCCTACCCCTGCTCCAGCCCAAGGGTTAATATCTTTGGAGCACATTCCTCTGTTTTCATCTGCGTTAAGTGCCTGCCCCTAGGATGAAGGTAGGCAATGGATAGGTAGGCAATGAAGGTAGGCAATGGTAGGAAGAGGTACAGCTCTTCTCTAGAGGGGGCCTTTAGTTGGTCCCAGTCTCCAGCATCGTTTCCCATCCTGTCCTCTGGCCCTGCTTGTTTAGAGCCCACATCCTCTTCTGGTTCCTGTGGTGCCATTGTGTGGGTTTTTGAAACGGCCTGAGAGTCACTATTAAATAGGAGAAGGGGACCTTCCACATATGTCTTAATATGCTGGGTGGGGCTCTGTAGGTGTAGGGAGCTTAGGCCATAGAGAAGTTACCCCATTGAGACCGTGGCCAGATGGAGCCAGTGTTGGTGAGCTGAGACAGACACCTCGTTTCTCCCAGACTCCCTTGCACAGAGCGAGTCCTAGGTGCTCATGCACAGTGGGTGGGGTGTCAGACATGGCCAGATCCATGAGGTATTGAAACCTGTGTCCCTCTGACCTAGCGTTCCTACTTCTAGGTGTCTGACTTAGACAGTCACTCATGCATATCACAAAGAGGGGCCAGAATATCCACTGCAGCATCATTTGTGATAGAAAAAATGAAAAATAAAACCAAAACCAACCTAAGTGACCCTGTGTGTGTGAAGGGTTAATAGGCATGGTGCGTACGCAGCCTAGGCTACAACGCAATTGTTACAAAGGAGGGAGGAGGTCTGTATGGACTGTCATGGGAGATCTCTGAGGTCACAGATAACCCCTAAAGACTCATCCCTCTTGTGCTTAAAAAATAGACTTCTATGTACATGTGTTCATGTATATGTAAATTCATTCAAGAAAAGACTGGCATAATGAGCACCGAACTATTATTGGTGTTTATGCCAATGAAAAGGATTAGGGGTTAGACTTCTGAATTATTTGAGAATATAATCACGTGATGCTCTGCTAGAGATTTTTTAGGACGTTAACCTCATCCCCAAACAAATCAAACAAAGAAGCAGACCAAAAGATTAGCCTGGACTGGGGCCTCTGGCTATGTCCTTACTTCACAGCCTGAATGACCCTCATTGCATGGGGCTTGTCAGTTCATCAACAAGTACTGTGTACCCCCAAATACGCAGACCCCAAACTCTGGAGATTTATACTTAGCTGCACAGACATACCTGGGAGATACTGGTCAAGAGTGTGTGGCCATGGACGGGTGATGCTGGGAGTTGGCGGGGTGGGCCGTGCACAGTTAGCTCCTCCCACACCTGGAGACGTGAAGGCAGAAGGTTGTTCCCGGTGAGGACAGCGGTGTGGACAGAGCTGCGGAGTGGACTCAGCTAGCTGGGCTTTGACATGGGGCTTCTTTAATGGGGCAGGGGAAAGGCGAGCCAGCCCACAGGAGTCTGTCTTCATCAGCAGAGGCCGCCTAAAGATGGCAGATTTCTGTCTGCCTTTCTCCCTGGGTGCTTCAGAGCTTCTGACACCAGCAAGCCAGGGCCCTCTCTGGGGCTTTGAGGGACAGTGGAATAACAACAAGCAGAAACTTCAAGATGGAAAGGCCGCTACCACCAGAGTAGAATTCTTGTCCCAGAATCTGGGTTCTGCTTTCCTCTCAGCTGTCCGACGGGCCTCGCTTGCCCCTCCCCTGCCAGCTGCGCTCCGAGAGCCCTCGGGTGTGGCCTCCTCCGTGCCCCCATCTCTTCCTTCACCAGCTGGGAGCAGAGGCCTCTGTTCAGTTCTCTGCTTAGACTTGTGGCTTCTGCGGGGCTGGGAAGAGCTGGAGCAGAGGCCTCTGTTCAGTTCTCTGCTTAGACTTGTGGCTTCTGTGAGGCTGGGAAGAGCTGGTGCGTTCAGAGCCTATTTAGACGTGGCTAGATCCTGAGCTCCTGAAATGTGGCCACCGCGCTCTCTCAGTCTCTCAGATGGGGCAAGGCGCCAAGACTCTGTGGCAGTCTTAAGGCTCGAGTCAGCAGAAAGTCAGCTTACTCAGGACCAGTGGGCGAGGGTGGATTACCCATGCGCTGGTTCCACTTCAGCCTGGGCGGCCTGGTTCTGATCCGTGCTTCTCCGTGAGCGAAGGCCTAGAATTCCGGTCGTCGTGGCTCCCCGGGAGGCGGGGTGTCCTGTGCCCTCCACCTTCTCGCCTCGCGCCAGCCCACGCAGGATGCCCTGAGACTTGGCACCTCTGCTCCTTTCAGAGTGAAGTAAGGAGATGCCTTTAGACCGGAAGTTGAGATTGAGGCCGTCTTCTGGGACTCCTGAGTGTTCAGTCTAACAGCTTTTAGAGTCTGGTCCGCTGGGCCCCAGAACAGTTTCTTCCCGTGTGTGGGGTTAGGGTCTCGCCAGGACTGTTGATGGCAGCTCCATTATCTCGTTAGATATCTGCTCTCGTCCTTCTGTTCAGATGCAACTCCCATCCTGCCACAGCAGTTCCCATCCCTAAAGGATGTAACCCCTGGGACTGCATTCAGAGTCACTGAATTTGTGGCTGGGCCGTCAGGTCAGGTCCTGTCAGACCCCCTCCTGACCCTCCCGGGCCTCGGAGGACCAAGGAGAGGGGGCGCTGAGGAGCCTGCCGGAGCCAGGGTCTTGCTAAAATCAGCGTCTGCCTCTCCTCTGTCTCCAGTGGCAGCTCTGTGCTTTCCTTGAGACAGGTAGTTAGCTGTTTGGAGGTTTGCTGTGGGGCGGTTGAAGCTTCTTTCCAGTAGGATCCTGACCACACCCTTCAGCCCTGTTTATCCTTGATCTGGAGGTCTTTTCAGACCTCACGTGAGTACTTTCAGCGTCCTGCAGCGTGGGGCAGTGCACACCCTGCCCCGGGCCTCCTCTTCCAGCCTCCGGCCTGCTCCCTGGTCTCTATGACACCAGGGCTGGGGAGGGTGTTGTCTGGCCGGGGGGAGGTCCCCAAGAGGAGGAAAGAAAACGCAAGTCCCGGGAGACCCCCCAGCAGCCTCTCCCCTTGCCAACCTTCTCTAGGAATGCTCTGATGGGGTGCCCTGCCAGCCTGGGTCTGGCAGCCCATCACCCGGGGGTCTGCTTGGCTCCTGTGGACGGAGGGTGGGGTGGGCCTCCCAGCCCGCTCACGCTTTGCTCTTACTTCTCCCCTGCTCCCCTGAGCCTGCACATCTGGGTCAGGTAAGTTGAAACCAGCTCATGATAATGGAGGGAGGGCAGAAGCCACAGGCTGGGCCGTAGCGATGACCTCATCAGGGAGAAGTCATCTGCAGCGCTGGAAAGCAGGCTTGTTTGAACATGTGTGTGGGAAGGAGAGCAGACTGTCTGCGGTTTGCATTTTCATGTTTCATGTGCAACAGCCTTTTCCTGGGGATTCGGCTAAGCGAGCTTTGGCAGAGAGCAGGAAAGCCGGCTGCTCGTTCCTGTCTGTAGCCCTGCCTCTGAAAGCAGTTGGGCTCTCGTGTCTGGGCGGGGGACAGGGTTGGTTTTATTTGTTGGAGAAGGATGTTCAGGAGACCCTAATTAAGGGTCTTGACAGGCAGGACGGAGCTCTGGGCTAGCCATGGGCACACCAGGCTGCGGAGAGGGAGCGGGTGTGGACGGGGCTGCTGTCATCTGGGGTGTGTTGGTGTGACCGTTCCTGCCGCCACAGCATCCCTGTAGGGAAACAGCTGCTGCCCTGAGCCCCACAAGGGCGGCAACCACCCTGCCCCAGGCCTCCTTCCCCACCGTCCATCACTGTCACAGTGGGTGGGCGGCAGGGCGGTTGGTACCACCCACGGAAGTCGAAGCAGCCATCATTCCTCGCTGTCCGCAGGCTCGTCTTCATCCCTCTGTGCTCCCCTCCAGAGCCTGTTCCAGCCCAGCATCTGGCTTCAGCGGACCCCCTGGGGCCGCTCCTCAGACAGGCCCCCGGCGCTGAGGGGAGCGAGCTTCTGCTTCCCTGCACTCCCAGGGGGCATTGCAGCGAGCAGCGAGCATCACGTTGTTGGGCTCTTGCGCTGACGTCCTCCCGGACCTCCCAGTCTGCAGCTCCAATCGCTCTGGCACCTCACTGAGCTCTTGGGTTTTGCTGACAGCTGTTTATGTGTCTCCAGGAGGGGCTGGAACTAATCGCGTCTCTCCCATCTGATAGGGCTGCTTTTTGGAGAAAGTGGCTGCAGTACAGGTTTGTTAGGAGAAGGCCTGGAAGAGGAAGGCCCTGTAGCAGGGAAAGCACTATTGCATAGAGGAGTCAGACTTCTTAGGTTTAATCTCAGCCCCACCACTTCACTAGTTGTATGACCTTGGGTAAGTTACTAACCTCCCTGGGCTTCAGTTTTAAGGGGTGGCTTATTTTTCTGTTTTTAATATATTTGTCATGAAGTGATCCATATTTGTTTTAGAAAATGTAATGAATACCCAAAAAAACTAATTTTAAAAATTACAATTACACACATCTCCACTGCCCAGAGATAACGTCTCATCTTGGAATATGTCCTGAATTTCGGACTTTTTTCTGTGTGTGCTTATGTATATGCAGTTGTACACGCACACACATCCGTAAAGTGGCATACATTCTGTTCTGTAGACTGTATTGTGAGGGCCCAACTCGTGTCAGGTGCTGTTTCCGGCACAGTACACCCAGTGTGCAAAACAGAGTCTTTGCTCTCAAGGAGCTGATGTCCAGTTGGAGGAGAGGAACCGTAAATAACAAATAGGTCAAGAGTCAGTAAACGGCTAAGAAGAAAAATAAAGCATTAGAAGGGAGACAGAAGGACAGGGACCTGGGCTCCAGATAAAAGGGGCCAGTTCAAGTGCCCACCTGTTTCCTTTAAAACCCTCACGAGAAATGGCATGAAAGGACTTCCCTTTAAAGAAAATTAACCCATAAAGACTAGAGGGAGAGGAGACAAACCAAGGAAGCGAAGGGAGGAGGAACTGACGTGGCAGGTTTGAGAGGGGAAACCTGAGCCAGCCGAGGGGAATCTGAGCCTCGGCTGCCAAAATCCTCTTTCCCGCTTCACAGGACGGGTGACTGCTCCTTCCAGAGATGGGTCTAGAGATTCTAGGTGCTGGTGAGGGTGGGGTGATGGTACCAAAACGTAGAAGGTTAAGTGGAAGTCAGCACGTTTAGTGTTGAGATGACCCCTGGCCACCTTCCCTCCAGCCACCTGCTTCTCTTCCTCATCGCTCAGAATGCTGCCTGCCAGGTTCCTACCTCCACATAGGAAACCAGAAGAATCATGTGGGGAATCTGATCAGCCCAAGAGAAAAGACTTAAGTTCTCGAGGGCTCCATCATGCAAAGGAGTAGCCTGATGATCCTAAAAGGAGGCTCCAGGTGAGCGCTCGTGTGTCCGCAGGCTTGCCGCCAGCGACTCAGTGCTCTACTCTTAACATATGAGTGAGTGGACAAACCAGGTGGCAGACTTTTGAGTAATGCCTCAGTTAAAAAAGATAGGACAAGGAAAAGGAAGGAAGGAAAAGGAAGAGACGGAGGAGACAGAAACTACGCAGGGAGAAGGAATTTTCAAAGACTTTCATTAATCTCAGAGAGAAATTATGGTATATAGAAAGCAAAAGAACAAGATACTATCAATAAGGAAGTTTTTTTTAAAGCTCTTAGAAATTAAAAATACAGCAGAAATGGGACTTCCCTGGTGGTCCAGCGGGTAAGACTCCACGCTCCTAATGCAGGGGGCCTGGGTTTGATCCCTGGTCAGGGAACTAGATCCTGCACGCCACAACTAAAGATCCCATGTGCCGCAACTAAGACCTCATTGCAGCCAAATAAATAAATATTTTAAACAATGCAGCAGAAATGAAAACAGAAGAGAAGGTGAAACATTCCTGAAAAGTAGAGCAGAAAGACATAGAGCTGGAAAATGGGAGAGAAAAAAAACTACAAGATGAATCAAAGAAGTTAAACATGCAAGTAGTGTTCCAGAAGGAAAGGGCAGAGAAAATGGGGAGGAAAATAATCAAAGAAATGAGTCCCAGGACTGAAGAACCTGATTTTCAAGATTGAAGGGGCCTGACACTTACCCAGCTCGATGGAGGAAAATAAACCCGCTCCAAGACCCATCAACACCATCAGGACACGGGGGACAGCGGGGAAAAAACCGGTGAGTACAAAGGTTTGGGGATCAGAATAACCTCAGGCTTCTTAGCAGCATTGCAGTCTAGACGGTCACAGAGCAGTGCTTTCAGACTTGGAGGGTCATTGCTATCCATCCTAGAATTCTTTAGCCAAGCGCTTAATTAAGTGCGACAGTAGAATAAAGACATTTTCAGGTGTTCCAAGTCTCTAAATGTATCTCCCTTGCGCCATATCTCTGGACGCATCTTGAGTTTGTACTTTAGTGCCGTGGTTTTTTTTTTTTTATTTCTTTATTATTTTTGGCGGTGTTGGGTCTTCGTTGCTGTGCGCAGGCTTTCTCTAGTTGCGGCAAGAGGGGGCTACTCTTCGTTGCAGTGCACGGGCTTCTCTTGTTGTGGAGCACCAGCTCTAGAGCCCGCGGGCTTCAGTAGCTGAGGCCCGTGGGCTCAGTAGTTGTGGCTCGTGGGCTCTAGAGCGCAGGCTCAGTAGTTGTGGCGCACAGGCTTAGTTGCTCTGTGGCCTGTGGGATCTACCCAGACCAGGGCTCAAACCCGTGTCCCCTGCATTGGCAGGCAGATTCTTAACCACTGCGCCACCAGGGAAGCCCAGGGCCGTGGTTCCTGATGTATGGTCCTTGGCCCGGCGGCAGCAGCTGCATCTGGGGACTTGTTAGAAATGCAGATTCTTGGACCGCACCCCAGGCGTCCTGAGTCAGGTGGTTCTGATGCACACTGAAGCTTGAGAAGCACTGCTTCAGTAAAATGAGGACATACATGTGAAAGAGGAAGATAATGGATCCGGGAAACAAGGTACCCAGCACAAGAGAGGGGGCGAGGGCAGTGCTCGGAGCTCCCAGGCCACAGCTCTGCACGGGGCACCTGCAGGCTCCGTGAACACACTGTTGCTCTTGTGCCTGATGAGTTGTAACATCAAGAGGAGATTTTTATAAAAAGGGAAGTGGATGTGGGGATGAATTAGTGACAAGTTTATAGAAAAGAAAACAAAAAAGTAAATACTAACTCTGTATACCAAAAATTGTGCTGAAAAGGAAAAGCAGTCATAGTGTACTCTTCAGCAGTAGACAGCATTTGCATCATCGTAATGGTATTGATGTTGAGTACTGATTTATCCAAAATTGTGATCTGGTTGTGTTGTGAGGATGGGGTAGAAAGAGCGTGTGTGCACATGCGTACTCGCGCTCTTTTGGTATAGAGTTGGTGAAAAAGCTAAATCCTTACCTTCCATAATGGGAGGTTAATGAATAATAATAAAACTGAAAAATCAAGGTGGAACGAGTTATAAAAATGTTTGTAATTTGGAACTATGGAAGTATGAAAGCAAGGAAATGGCCGGAAGAGTTGAAAATGGTACTCAGAAAGGAGCAGAAAACATAAAAACAAGCTTTGTTTGACTTTTAACCTATGTGCAAACACACCTTAAACTAAAAATAAAAGCAAAGTTTGAAGAAGCATGACGAATAGGAAGCCCTTTTAAGGAATGTCAGGGATGCTCTCAATAGGTTGTGAACATTCTTGAGGTGTTGGTTTTGGAGTTGATTTTTTTAAGAATGCCAGGAGGAGGGCAGGGTCAGGAAGTCCCTTGTTGCTTCTGTAGCTACTGGGAGAAGCTTCTGGGCTTCCAGGTACTTCTCATCCTGGGTAGGTGGCCCCTTAAGTCAACTTGCTAAACGGGTTGGCAGAGAGGGCGCCAGGCAGAGGGTGAAGCCACGTCTGCTGACCTGCGCGGCTGGTACGTGGTGCCGAGGCTGATGCCCAGCGCTGAGCCTCAGCTTCCTCGTGTGTGACGCGGGGACCAAAGTCATACCCGTCTCACACTGGCTGTGGGGAGTGAGTGGGTACATATGCATGCAGGGCTTAGGACAGTGCCTGGCACCTCCACTGGCAGTTAGCACCCAGGGTCTAGAGAGTACCAACACGTTTTTATTTAACTTTATATTTCGAAAAAATTTTTCAACCTTACAGAAGGGCTGTAAGAATAGTACGAAGAACTCCCTTAAAAAGCCCTTCACCTCTTGTTAACATTTGGCCACGTTTCCTTTTTCTCTCTCCACATACACATATAATAATATTTTGTTACTATTCGCTCTGTTATTGAAAAGTAAGTTGCAGACGTGGTAACCCCTCAGTGCTGAGCACGCCAGTGTGTGTCTCCTAGGAACCAGAGTAAAATGATCAATTTTGGGAACTTCCACATTTATACAAAGCCATTATGTGTGTGGAGACCATTATTAAATCTTGCCAGTGTTTCAGTACCCCCTTTCAAGCAGGAATCTCCCGCACACCCCCGTCCTGCCCTCGTCCAGGATCCAGTCCAGTCCCTAGCGCCCTGTAAGCTGGAGCAGTCCCTCAGCCCTAACTCTGACACTTGGGAAGCGCTGTGAAGCCACTTGTTCCGTAGAGCGTCCCTGGGTTTGGGAGGAGGATGTCGCCTCGCGATTGGATGCAGGCTATGCGCTTTGGCGGGCACACCACGGCACAGCCCAGGAGGCCCAGGGCGTCTGTTCATCCCGTGAGGAGTGATGTTCACTCCAGTCACTTTGCGTCCGCCTCTGTAATTAATAAGTAATCTCTGAGGAGATGTTTTTGAGGCCCTGAGTGGATGTCCTCTTCCCCGACGTATTTTCACCCGATGGTTTGAGCATTTATCGGGCATTGACTCTCGCCCAGATTCCTCGTGAAGCTCAGTTGCAGGTCATTTGGATAAACACCAGAGTTTGCTTTTGGCTGCCAGTGAGAAACTCAGCATTGGGAAATATATTGACCTTTTTTTTTTTTTTCCAGAGAGGTTTTATTCCATTTGGGACAAGAAATGCTCTTCCTGGGTTTAAAGTCTAAAAAGGCCAGATTCATTTTTTCATTTGTTCAGTATTTGTTGAGTACCTGCTGTATACCAGGCGCTCTTCCAGGTGCTGGGGATAAAATGATAAAACAAAATTTTAAGGTAGACAAAAATCCCCGTCCTCCAGGGAAGTCCATCTAATGGGGGAATCAGACAATAAATATGTCCTCCATCGTCAGGCAGTGAGGGGTGAAGGAGGCAGGGTGTGGGGAGGTAAGGGGTGCCTCTCTAGTCGGGCCGTCTGGGAGCTGGCCTTTGGACGGAGGCCTGAGGGAATGAGATGGGGCAGCAGGTGTGAGGCCTAGAGGTGGGAGTCGGTGGGGAGTGTAAGGGGGTCTCTGTGGCTGGGGCAGAGACGGCCGGGGGAGAGTGGAGGTCAGTGGGCTTGGAGCAGGGCCTGGGCGAGACTGGAGGGGCATCCCCACCCTGATGCCAGCAGCGAGGATCTGACCGAGGCCGGATGAGGGGTGACTGGCTCTGGCAGGGCTCAGAGTGCAGCAAGGTGCGCCTCCTCCAGGCAGGCGGGTCTCAGGAAAGGAAACAGGACGGCAGAAAGTGAGCAGTTGGAAAGTGCCTTTTTTTTTTTTTTTTTTTTTTTGGGTACGGGGCTCTCCCTGCTTTGGCCTCTCCCCTTGCGGAGCACAGGCTCCTGACGCGCAGGCTCAGCGGCCATGGCTCACGGGCCCAGCCGCTCCACGGCATGTGGGATCTTCCCAGACCGGGGCACGAACCCACGTCCCCTGCATCGGCAGGCGGACTCTCAACCACTGCGCCACCAGGGAAGCCCCGGAAAGTGCCTTTTTAGTTTTCCCTGCTGCTGGGGGGAGGGCAGGAGGGGCCACTTCCCAGGGCTCTGCGGCGGGGGCGGTCTGTGGCCAGCCTTGGCAGGTGGTCAAGCCCATCGGCCCCGTGGCTTTCCAGTCTGGAGCGGCCAGGGGACCCCAGGCCGGGAGCCCAGGGCTGCGTGTGCATTGCCAGTGGGGCCGGGCTCTTCTCTAGGTTGTCCCGGCCCATCTCCCCACCCGGAGGGAGCGCCTTTCTCCGCCTGCCCCGCCCAAGCGACACAAGGAGAGTAAGAGCCAGCATTGGAGGAGCACTTTTCCATGGGGGTGCAGGTGGAGGGCAGCTTCTAGAGGTTTCCCACCTGCTGCTCACTGGCTTCTCACGTGCCCAAGGTTCCACAGCCAGGATTTGAACCCAGGCTGATCGTTGCCAGCATCTCGTCCTTCCCCAGCAGGCTGCACTGCACGGGCCAAGGTGCTGACATTCCCTCTATTTCAGCAGTCTCCTGTCTCCTGAGAGCTTGGTGTGCTTGACCTTTGATCTCTGGCCTGTGACCCTGGGCTGTTAGAGGGTGGTGGGAATGAGAAGTGCCCAGAGGATTGCGAGGAGACTTTGTGCCTCCCGTTCCAGGTCAGATCCAGAGATTCCTAGGAAGCGGGGTGACGTTTATTTAGTGCTTACGTGGGTCCAGTTGACATGCCTTGTTTAACGATAACAACGACTCTCTGTCAATTAGATTTTATGAGCACCATAAATAGATGAGGAAGCTGAGATTCAAAGATTAAATAACGCCCAAGGTGGCACAGCCAGGAAGGGGAGAGTCGTACGCCAGCCTGTGTCTCCATGCTGCGCTGCTCTGCTTGCTAGAGCTGACGGGCCAGGGGCCTCTGGTTCTACCAGGCATCACGCTCTTGGCATTGCGCCTTTGGACGCCCGCACTCAGCTGCTAGAAGACGATATGGGCCTTCAGGCAGAGGTGGAAAGAGCAGGCTTCAGGGCGGGAAGACCATGGTTCCAGTCCTGTCTCTGCCCCATCCCACAGCGTGGTGTCGAATGAGTCTGGAATCCCTGTGAACTCTTTTTACCCACCTGTGAAATGAGCATGAAAATCACCTATGTCCTCAGACCTAGGTTGGTAGTTCTGGGTATGTAGGTGAGTCTGAGCATTTCCTGGAGTGTCCGATGCCCATGCTGGGCTGCTCCTCTCAGGGACCTCTCTGGGAGAGCACATCTGAATCTAGAGTCAGGGAGGACTTGGGTCCTTTGAGAAACATCCCAACTGATTTTAAGACAACATTTTCCTTCCCTGCTTTTAAGATCTATGTTGAAGATGTTGTAGCAGATGTTAAGAGAAACAGGAAAAAGGACTCAACCAAAACCGGGTGGTGTTTTACTAGGACCCCAGCCTAGAGTCTCTTTAGGGACACTGCCAGGTTTCCTTGTGATGGAAACGGGGGTTCTCAACTGGGGGCAGTTTTATCCCCCAGGGGCACTTGGCAATGTCTGGAGGCGTTTATGGTTGTCACAACTGGAGAGGGGGTTTAACTAGCATCCCGGTAGAAACCTGCAATGCTGCTAAACGGCCTGCAATGCACGGGACAGCCCCACAGCAAAGAATGATCTAGGTGGAAATGTTGATGGTGCCAAAGTCAAGACTGGGTAACCCTGGGTTGAAAATAGCCAGTATTTATTATGTGTTAGACATTGTTGTTCTAAGAGCTCCACAGGTATTAACTTGCTAATCCTCCCAACCCTATGATGTAGGAGCTATTATCACCCTCAGCTGACAGATGGAGAAGTAGGGGCACAGGGAGGGTAAACACCTGGACTGGGGCAGGGGTCCCAAGTGAGGAGCAGGCAGAGCCAGGACTTGGACCCTGATGGTCCAGCCGCCGAGTCTGCGCCTTCAGCCACTTGTGCTGCACTGCTCTGCGTTAAGGAGGCTGCTTGGATTTTTTTTTTTTTTTTGGCCACTCTGCGCAGCATGTGGGATCTTAGTTCCCCGAACCCGTGCGCCCTGCAGTGGAGGCGCGGAGTCTTAACCACAGAAACGTTTTATTCCTGTGCCTAGAAAATAAGAGGGAAGGGCTAGGGTTAAGGGTGATGAGGGGCCTAGTGACCCGTCAGTGAAAACCGTACATTTTCCAGATTCCGAGTGTGGTTCAGGTCATGAATTTAATGGCACGAGGCACCTCGTGGGAGTGGGTCGTGGGTGAACATAACTTCTTAGTCTTTGGCTCCCTTCACTGGGGAATCAAAGAGAGACCGGGCCCATCCTTTCCGTGGTGCCTGTCAGGGTCAGAGTGTGGCAGGACCGTGTGGAGAGAGTGGCTGACTGTGGCCCCGGGCTGTGTTGTGTCATTGCAGACGTGAAGACAACCGTGGTTTACCCTGCCACAGAGAAACACCTGCAAAAGTACCTGCACCGGGACCTCCGCCTGGTCCGGGAGACGGGCGACAATTACAAGAACATCACCTTACCGCACCTGGAGTCCCAGAGCCTCAGCATCCAGGTACTGGCCGCCGCGGCCTGGGCCAGCCCCGCGGGTCAGATTCGGAGTGCTGTCCCCACGGCCAGTGTATCTTCTCAAGCATCTGTCGAGGTGGTACCAGGGTCCAGCGCTCTCCCACAGCACAGGCCACGGGACACAGCAGAGAGTACAGCGGCGCCCCTGCCTTCACGGAGCTTACCTCCTTGTTCAGGTGTCGGCGCGTGAATATATAAGTAACCACACAAAACGTGAGATTGTGAGTGCTGTGGAGAAGAATAAGCAGGATAGATGGCATAGACAGTGCCGGGCTGAGGCTGTCGCTGTTTCATAGAGGATAGTCACCTTCGTTGATAAGGGAATTGACAGCGGTCTTGGGCACTCGGGGATCTCAGAGCAGTCCAGTTCGTGGAAAGAATTTCTAAGTACTCTACAGTAGCCTTGATACGGTCTCAGAATGGCTTGCCCTGGCCGGGGGTCTGTGAACGGTAAAGACGGGTGCTGGTTAGGCCTCCTCATCCAGACTCTCATCCCTGGTTTCACCCACAGCAAACCAGCCTCCAGGAGCTGAGTCACAGGGTAGAAACCCCCTTCCCTTGCTCCCCTGCATCCATTGCAGGGGGCAGGCGCGGGGGTTGGCGCAGGGCCTCTTCTCCCAGGGTGATGGCCGTGGGTTGGGAGCGTCTTCGAAGTGTCTGCAGCAACTGGGCTAGGTGCAAGGCCATTTCGCTAAGACATCCGACGTCTTGGGTCTGTGCCCAGCACCACCCAGAGCCTCTGCCTGGAATTGGTCCCACGTGCACGCTCAGAGATAATGTGATGGCTCAGGCGTTCTCCTGTAGAGTGTCTCTACACACTCCACCCAAGATGCAGGCTGCGGTGGTGTGGGACGTCCTAGTGTGGGAAGCTCACAGCCATTTGTCCCGGAGGAGGGAGGGTGTCCTGTCTGTGGGGTCTCGGGAGGTGGATTGTGCCTGGGAGGAGGAAGGACAGGAGGTTGGCAGGGCTTGCAGGGGGTCCCCTGGGGAAGACCCAACCCAGCTGTTAGCCGTGGTCCCCTGCACATTATTTGCACAAGGCTCCTCTAACTCACAGTGGCTTGATTTTTTCCTTTTTTTAAAGAAGTCCCAGCACTTGCTCTGTCTTCTAAGTAGAAGGGAAATATGTCTCCATCTTCCTAGACTGTGTCTGAGATTGCGGGGGGATGTCCTGGAATGTGTGTTCTGCTGCACTGGTTGCACGTATGTGGGATTCAAGAGAGGAAGCCTGTAATACAGCTGGTATGAGTCGTATATATACCTTCTTATAGACCATTATGCAGATCCTCTTGGGAAATAATAACCCCTCTGCTCTACCAACTTCTGCTTGACATGAGCATTCATGTATTCTTATTTTTTTTTTTTTGGCCGCACCGCATGGCTTGTGAGATCTTAGTACCCCAACCAGGGATCGAGCCCAGGCACACAGCAGTGAAAGCGCCGAGTCCTAACCACTGGACTGCCAGGGAATTTCCCATGTATTCTTTCTCTGCTGTTTCTAGCAAGTTTACACGCACCCAGCTTAATTGGCAATAGTCATTGTATTTATTGAGCATCCCCTGTGTACCAGGCCCTGTGCTGGGCTCTGGAGGGTCACCAAGATAAACACTGATAACGTCCCCACAGTCTTGTAAGGAAGATAGGCATGCAACCTGGTAACTGCAGTATAATGGGATGAGCACTTTGGCGGTCTAGACACGAGGTACAGTATCGACACAGAGGGGGAGTGATCAGCCCAGACAGCGGGGGGCTTCACAGGGGAGAGGATCCTCCAGTTGGGTCTTAAAGGACAAAGAGAAGTTTGCCAGCTGGAAGAGGCAGACAGGGCACTCCAGGCAGAGGGCAGAGCAAGTATAGGGGCACAGAGGACTGGACCCATTTGATGCATTTCGGGAACGGGCAGGAGAAGGCAGGTGGGGGCCACAAAGAGGCTTGTGCACTTTGTCCAGGAGACCAGGAGTTCCCACACCTTGCTGCTCGTCAGGATGGCCTGGTTAGATTTTTTTAAATACAGAGCACAGGGCCCTCCTCCATATCTACTGAGTCAGAATGGAGCTGGGAGTAGAGCTGGGAAATCCGCATTTAAAAAAATCTTTTTGTTCTAATGATCGTCAGATTTGTGGGCGATTGCCAAAGCGATGAGCATCCTGTTAAAGGTTTGAAGCATGTGGGTAACGTGATCAGATTTAAAGAATCATTTGGAAGTTATGAGAGTAGAAGAAGGAGGAAGACTGAACCGAGGCAGAGGCGGCGGGGAGCTTCCCTTGCGATTAAGGCGTAGACGTGGGTGGTTTGGAGCAGTGAGGGAAGGGCCTGGGGTGAGTCCAGGGGCAGCTTGGGCGATGAACGCTACAGAGTCAGATTGTTAGCCAGCACGGGGGCGTGGGCAGCGGAGTGGTTTACGTGGAGGACGGTGAGTTAGTTTGTCACTTCTTGGAACTCACGAGGTGACAGAACAGCGACTGTCCTAAGCATTTTACAGGCATCGTATCTTCACAGCAGGCCTTTGGAGACCGGCTTCAAAGCCAGGCGGTCTGGCCCCAGCGTCTGTGCTCTAAGCCAACTACCCTATTTGGCTGCTCAAATTTGAGGTGCTTGTAATTTCCCAGTAAAAAAAATGCGGTGGGGTGTCTGCATCTGGAGCCTTGGAGGCTGATTTGTGAGTCATCTGATCAGGGCTTCTGCGTCGGCCCAGGGTTTGGACTCTAGTCCTGCCGCCCCGCAGCCTCGCGATCTCATCCTTCATTTCTGAGTCCCAGTCTCCTTGTCTGGACAATGTGACCGACGGCACCTCCCTCCTGGGGTCCCAGTGGAAGTTGAGAGCCGTGCCACATATCACGTGCCTGCTGCCATTTCCAGCACAGAAAAGGCGCCAGAGTGGTGGCCGCCGTTGCCCACACAGGTAGCCGTTCCAGGGAGGACGGGAGAGTGTGGGGCTGAGACGCAGGCAGGGGAGGGGTGGCTGGAGGAGAGGGGCCAGCAAAAAAGAGCAGGAGGATAGTGAAGAGGGGGCTCGGGGAGAGGGGCTCCTGGGTCAGTTGCCAGTGTCACCTACAGGGAAGAAGTCGTGCCGGGTGTGTCCAGAAGCGGCCAGCACCCCCATATCGTCTGCGGGGCCGAGGCTCCCGGGCTTGCTTTCCCAGCGTGTTACTCTCCGTTACGTCACCCCTATGATTCATGTGGACTTTGTTCCCTGGCTTTCCTCCCTCTCTCATCTGGGCTGAGACATCCTGTGTATTCAGACCTCTCCCGGCTCTCCCAGAGGCCTTACCCATGTGGCCTGCAGCCTGGGCTCTGGGGCCGGACTCTGGGTCGGAATGTGTGAACTTGGGTGAACTTCCTTGCACCTACCTCTTCCTTCCCTGCAATATGGGGACCCCGACAGTGCCCACCTTACGGGCTTGCCGCACAGGGTGGTCCCGTGAGATAGGCTCATCACAGCACACCTTCCCAGCCCTCACGTGCCCTTCCAGCCCCGCACGTGGTCCCCTCAGCGCACCTCCTTTGCTCTCATCCGCTTTCTTTTTTGCCTTTCCACAGTCGGTCTTGTAGCCTCGGGCAAGCGCAGCCTGACCTCCCCTTGGAGCCTTCTCAGCACCTTCCTTGTTCTCAGTTGCCTCCCTGGGCAGGGCTCTGTGTTGGGCACTTTCACACGCATTTTCTCACTTACAGTTCGCACCACAACCCTCACTTGGGGGTGTTATTAGATCCTTTTGAGGAAGGAGGAAACCAAGGCTTAGAGAGATTAAATCACTTTTTTTTTTTTTTTAAAGATGCTAGTTCTTTATGTATATATTTATTTGGGGCTGTGTTGGGTCTTCGTTGCTGTATGCGGGCTTTTCTCTAGCTGTGGGGAGCGGGGGCCTTCGTTGCGGTGCGTGGGCTTCTTAGTGCGGTGGCTTCTCTTGTTGTGGAGCACGGGCTCTAGGCGCGCGGGCTCAGTAGTTGTGGCTCGCAGGCTCTAGAGTGCAGGCTCAGTAGTTGTGGCGCACGGGCTTAGATGCTCCAAGGCATGTGGGATCTTCCCGGACCAGGGCTTGAACCCGTGTCCCCTGCATTGGCAGGCGGATTCTCAAACACTGCGCCACCAGGGAAGTCCCAGATGAAGTCACTTTGCCAGCGTGCAGCTAGTTAGTGGTGGAAGTGAGAGATGAGCCCAGTCTTGTTGGGCTCCAGAGTCTGTTCATTCTCTCCCAGACGACATGTTGTTGCTTTCCAGGCGGAGGCAGAGCTGCTTATCTGTGGGCAAAAGCAGGGCCCCAGGGAGGCTGGGCCACACCAGGGCTCTCCACGCAGGGACACCATCCCCTCCCTCCCATTTATTTTTGGGAGGTTTCAGGTCAGGATCCGGCTGGCTTTTTTTCTCCAGTAGCACATTCTTAGAGAGAGTTCCAGTCAGAGAGGACATTCTGACTGGAATGTCCCTCCCTGGAATGTTCTCCACCTGCTGGGCTGTGCATCGCTCTGGCCCCAGTGCTGCACG
This sequence comes from Aethalodelphis obliquidens, assembly GCF_003676395.1. Lineage (NCBI taxonomy): Eukaryota > Metazoa > Chordata > Mammalia > Artiodactyla > Delphinidae > Aethalodelphis > Aethalodelphis obliquidens. The sequence continues at coordinate 7,308,512 of NW_020838026.1, read as the reverse complement.
AGGAAGCCACTGCTGGGCGGCCCCCAGACTCCACCCAACAAGTGGCACTGCCAGGCTCTTCTTGACCATATTGTGACCGGGCTGTGGGTCTTACCAGGGGGTCTGGGAGGCCCAGATTGTCCCAGGCAGGTTTTCTCTGCCTCCTCGCTCTGCATCTCAGACAGTTGCACTTGGCCTTGGCCCTGCTGGCCGACAGCAGAGGATGTGGACTCGGTGGGGCATGGGGGAGGATGTGTGTAGCCCTGGCCCTCACTGACACTGCTGCACCAGCGTTCCTGGTGGTGGGCAGAGGAGCCCTCCGCTGGCCTGGCCGTGTCGGCGCCCTGGCCTCCCATCCACCGCTCGGGCAGCTTGAGGCCCTTCGTGACTGCGGGGCGGAAGGGGCAGCCGTATGAGCCCAGCTCCTGCCCTCTCTGTGGCTCTCCAGCAGGGTTCGCTCTCGGATTTCAGGCACAGAGTTCACTGGCCTGGAAGGAAGTCGTGTTGGCAAAGGGCTCTCAGACCTCTGGGGAAGTGGAGAAGAGCCGGGGCTGGGGGGTTGGATCCCCGTGAGAACAGGGGCCTTCTTATCTTAACCTCCCTGCAGGCTGGCTTCTTCAGAGAGGCCTCCAGGACCTTAATGGTAAAGTGATGCCCTTGGGATTCACACAGCGCCCAAGGAAGGGTCCTCTGAAGACTGTTGACAGCAGCTAATCAAAGGGCGTGAGAGAGCTGGCAGCCTGGGGTTAACAGGAAAGGTCTGTGTAATCGCCTCTCCACGTGGCGTTTGTTCCGCTTTGTCACGAAGGGTGCATGTCAGCTGGGTCCCCAGGTGGGGCAGCGGTGCTAACCCCAGCCCTCACAAGGATCCCAGCAGGCTGAGAAACCCAGCACACTAACTTCTAGAACCTGAGCCTTTCCCCACCCTGGTGTGTAGCGGACTTCCTCTGCAGAAGAAACTCCCAGCCTGACTCTCTGCCCGTGGTCCTGAATAAAGTGGGACAGGGCCCGCCCATGGGACGCTTTTCCCGAGTCCTGTGGGCAGTGGAAGGGGCGGCTGCAGACCAGGCCTGTGAGGCCAGAGCAGAGCACGTGCACAGTGCCGGCCAGGAACCGCCTGAAGAGATGGCCCTGTCTGAGTTGCCGTGACCCCTGTGGGGATGGCTGTAGTGGGAGAGGGGGAGTCCCTTCCGGACCCCCAAGAGTAGCTCCCCGGAACAGGACAGCCTGAGTGTCGGTCCCCCGAGCATAGTGGCCCTTTCAGACTTGGCTGTCCTTCCTGGGGAGGCCTGAGAGCCTACCTGGCCCACTGTGGGGTGTCTCTCAGGGAAAAGGACTGGTCTGTGAACCCCCTCTCTCCCCTTCCTTCCAGTGGGTGTACAATATTCTCGACAGGAAGGCTGAAGCCGACCGGATTGTTTTTGAGAATCCAGACCCCTCTGATGGCTTTGTCCTCATCCCCGACCTCAAGTGGAACCAGCAGCAGGTAAGGGATTTCGTGCTGGGCCTCTCTGGCCTCTGAGTGCCCTGCTCCAGGCCGCTGGGCCTACTTAATCCTGCCCTTCCTCCTCATGTTGCTCGCTCTCTCTAAGCAGATTATAATTAACCAAAGGCGAGGCCTGAGTTCTCTGCAGTGGGAGCACCTAAAACAAATGTTTACACTTTAATGGGCCAGTTAAAGCCTCTTTCTGGCTCACCTCCCACCCTGGGGGTGAGGATGGGGCAGTGTTTGCATCCATGACCTCGCGGGCTGTTCCTTTACCAGCCAAGCTGGGGAGCTGCACCCTCACTTCCAGGAGCACCTGGAGCCCTGAGGTGGATGGTTCACCCTCTCCCCGCGCCCTGGATACCGGCAGATCCAGGCAGGCCCATGGTCTGCAACACTGGCCGGCAGAAAGTAGGGTGACCGACCCGAGGAGTCCCCTGCACTACCCGAGCCACAGAGGAGGCCTCCGGTGGCCCAGGGCCACCCCCCTCCTCCAAGCCTCTCAGCTCTGCTGCCTGGCCCCCTAGCGGCCCCTGCCCTGACCTTCTTGAGAGCAGCTTTCCCGGGAGCCGTCTTCACTCACACCGCCCCTACTGTCCTCTGCAGCCTCTGGCCGCCTCCTCTCCTCCTTCCTCACCTCACTGTGAGGCCCATCACTGGTATCTCTGGGCCGGGGCCCTTTGGCTGCCTGCAGGAAATGCAGGGTCACGTCTGATCCCAAAGAATGGGTTTGTTTTCCTTCCCTCGCCCATCCCGTGAGCTGATACCCGGCACAGCCTTCATGCTTCACTCGATGCCAGTGGAGCAGAGAGGTGTGATTTCATGTCATGTTTGGGATTCATCAGCAGATACCATCTAAAATAAATGCTACTATTATTTGGAAGTCCTGTGACAGTGACACGTGGAACAGCTGAAGACACCCACAGACATGCACACACACTCCAGGTTCAAGCAGTTTTATTTCCTACTTCTCCTTGGGCCCCTAGCTAGTGCAAGAGTCCTGGACACAGGCCATGAGAAGGAAGAGCCCAGAAGGGACTTGTAGGCAAAACGGAGGCCTGGGTGGGCACAGCTTAGCCATCTGCCGGGGGGTTCCCGCTGGGCTCATCTGTAGCAGGTCTGGGGCAGAAAGCCTGGATTCTTAGGGCCCTGGAGGAGAAGAATGTGTATGGCATGGAGAGACTGTTGGCATGAAGAGGCACAGTTGGACATCCCGCACCATATGGAAAATGTCATTCTAAGTTTTTAAGTTGGGGCCCTTGGGGATTTGGTTGGGTGACTCATGGTCCCCAGATTATCTTATTGAGGAATCTCGCAGCTCAGATTGCAGGGCTGAGGGCTGCTGGGTTCTCTCCATGCCTTGGCCCTTGGAGCCCTGGTGTCTGGGGCTTGCCTTGCACGAGGATGTGAAACTGGCCAAGGCCAGGGTTTGGGTAAGCAGAGACGGCTGGGAGGGTTTTCTGGGCAAGAGGAAGAGTCCGTTTGCTCTTCTCTGGCTCAAGACCTTGTTGGCCTTGGGTCTCAGGACTGTTGTGAACTCCAGGTCCTCAGCAAGGCAGCATTCAGGACGGATGGCAGGAAGGGCCGTCTGTGAGCCCTGTGAGATAGGGGAAGGGAGGAGAGGGTGAAGCCGTGGTGGAGCTCACTGCCCCGCTGGCCTGAGGCTCCCTTCCCCCGCCACATGCCTGTTCACTTCCTCGCCTGCCTCTGATTCCAGGCACATGGAGTTGTTTACTCTCCCACTTAGATGCCCTAGACTTTCTTGCCTCTGAGCCTTTGCTTTCCTCTACCTCAGTGCCCTTTCTCCAAACCCTACCTCTTCTTCAAGACCCGGGTGCCCTGCCTTCTCTTTAGGAAGCCTCTCGGGATCACCCTAGCTAGTCTGTCCTTCTTCCTCCTGCACTCGTATCACCTTATGTCTTACAGCAGTTACTTCTGTACATGCGATTAGACCATAAGAGTTGTGCTTGGCATTTTCTTGAACCTCCTTCCCGCCGCTCATTCCCCATCAGCTGTGAGTATGTAAATACTCTCATATGGTATTTTTTAGCAGGAAGAATAAACAGAAGCTCTGTCCCTTAGACTGTCCCACTCACCCTGGCCACGAGGACGCCCACGTTGCCTGGGGATTGGTCCTGCCACGGGGTCCCTGGGATTGGCTGTGGCTGACACTGCAGGCCTTGGGGTGTGGGTGCTTCCTGGTTTCTGGGCGGAATTCCGGGATTGGCAGCCTCCCCGGCCCTGTCCCCTGCTGAGCCCGGTTTACCCCTGCCTGTCTCCGCACAGCTCGATGACCTGTATCTGATTGCCATCTGCCATCGCCGGGACATCAAGTCGCTTCGGGACCTCACCCCAGAGCACCTGCCACTGCTCAGGAACATCCTCCAGGAGGGGCAGGTGAGCTGCCGGGGCTGAATCTATGCCGGAGCCCCGGGGAGTTACACTCCAGTTCCATTGCGTCCTGGGCCCCTTTCCTCACCCCTTCCAGAAGTCTGTCTCGTGAAAAGGGCTCCTCTCTGAATGCCCGTGCAGCGGCCCATGAAGGCTTTTAGGGGGCCTCACGAGGCCCCTGTTCCTGGTCCTGCCCTGCCCTCTAGCTCTACTCTTAGCCCCCTTGCCTCACCCGACACGGGCTTCCTCAGCTCGGGTTCCCGCTTTTGCTCCCTGCCTGTGTCCTGCAGGTCACGTCTGGGATGCCCTCCCATCCCGGGGTTACCTGCCCCGCTCACGACAGCCACATCATGCCAGACGTGTTTCTCGGGTAGACGGTGCACGACCTGACGTGTGTCTGTGTCCCCTCATCTACCCTGAGGGAAGAGACTGAATCCTCTAGCACCTGGCATTCTGGGATACTTTCTCTCTGGGAGATTTGCTGAATCCAATGAAATTACAGCATTGCTAAAAGGAGCCCTGGGGGCGAGGGGAGATGGGGGAAGAGAGTCTTGAGTCTTGGGTCCTGGTCCTGGTTGTGACACTTTGACCTTAGCCCACTGGATGACCTCAGGCAGGTCACTTCACCTCTCTGGGCCTCGGTGTCTGGAGGGGGTCCTTCTTCCTTCTGATTCCATTATTCTGTGGGCTTGGTCTTGGCCTGAGACATTAGAAGATGCGGCCTCCATGGCAGGCCTGCTGTCACCAGGGTGCCCAGTGGGGAAGAGGCTCCCCCCCCAGGTCAGGTTCAACAAGAGCTGCTGAGGCTCTGCCGCAGACCTGAAGGAGGGGCTGTGCTTGGGGCCACTCTCCCTTCACCTGCGGCCCCTCCCTGTCCTGTGCCGACTGCCTTCTGCCCCGCATGCCCACGTCGCCATCCCCCTGGCTGCCTTTCTCTTTTCCCAGTAACTCGTTTCTCTGCTGAAACAGCCTCTGGATGCAGAGCCCCTGGGAGCCTGGGAGATGCTGGGCCAGCGCTTGCGCCTGCCCTGGCAGTTCTGGCAGCACCTCCCAGGAAGCCCTTTGGGTGCCCTGGTCCTGGTGTCACCCTGCTGCCGAGATCCCTGGGGGAGCGCCAAATGCAGAATAGAATACAATTCCAGGATGTATTCTGAGCACGCTGAGGCCCTGTCTTTTTCTCTTCACCCCTGCGGCCTCAGGGATTTGCCTACAGCGGAAATTAAGTCTCCTCTTAATTCCAAGCCTCGGAGGCTCCTGAAGGGGGTGTGGTAGAAAACGCTCTACCCCCGAGCAAGGCTGGGGCAGGCAAAGGGAGCCGGGCCGAAGGTGATGCTTTCCTCTTCCACCAGGAGCCCTGCAAGAATTTGATGATCCGATTATGACTCCCTGGTCTGCCCAGGGCAGCCCTGCTCGCGTCCCCTCCCCTGTCCTTTCTCTGCCACCAAGCCTTAGCTCTGCCGCAGCCCAGCTCCACTCTGTTCTATGCTGAAAGGGAAAACAAGGCCTCTTCCCACCTACTTGATGATACAAGTCTGGTAAATCATCCAGGGCAGGATAGTCCCCACAGTCTTGGAAACCTGGGCCTGTCCTTAGCACCGAGACTTCCTAGAGGCCCAGTGGCAACTGTGAGGAAGCAGGTGTTTTACCAGGTTGGAGGGGGGAAGCCGGATCGAGGCCACCGTCCCCATCCTTGGGAGAAAGAGCCTCCGCTTTGCTGCTGTCACCTGCACTTGCTGACTCCCAAGAATGGAAGACAGGGATCCGAAGCCAACAGCGGGTGGAGAGGCTGGTCGGGGCCGTGGGCGGGAGGGGGTTCTGGCGCCGGTGTGTGGGCAGCAGGGTGAGCCTCCCCGACCCTCCCCTTTCTTGCCAGGAAGCCATCCTGCAGCGCTACCAGGTGGCGGGAGACCGCCTTCGCGTGTACCTGCACTACCTGCCCTCCTACTACCACCTGCACGTGCACTTCACTGCCCTGGGCTTCGAGGCCCCTGGTGCAGGCGTGGAGCGGGCCCACCTGCTGGCCGAGGTGATCGAGAACCTGGAGCAGGACCCCGAGCACTACGGCCGCCGCACCCTCACCTTTGCCCTCAGAGCTGATGACCCCCTCCTCGCGCTCTTGCAGGAGGCCCAGAGAAGCTGAGTCGGAGAAGAGCACTGATGTGTATGGGGGGGGGGGGAAGGGCAGCCGGATTTTAGCACCAAGTGAATTTTTTTTTTTAATATATTTTCTACTGGTTTCTTTCCAGCATGAGAATAAACTATCGGTCTCATTCGGTGTGGACCCACGGTGTGGCCTGCTGGGGAAGCGGAGTGGGCAGAACCTCCCACTCCGGAGGGGGAAGGTCTTAAGAAGGGGGTGAGTGTCTGGGGGTCAGCCCAGCTGGCCCAGAGGGCTTGGGGCTTTCTGTAGGCCCCCGTGTACCCGTCCTGGCTGTCTTCACATCCGGAATCCAGCTGAGCCTCCCTCCGCTTTCACTCCTTCCTGCTCTGCCACCACGGGGCGCTCTGCCTTCTTCCCACTTACTGTATCTCCACCTGTCTGGTGGGCGTAATCGATAGAGTCTTTCTGACAGTACTTCCTCTTTCTCTCCCCAGCACTGAGGTCACACTTCCCATGTGTGAGCCAATCCTGTTGATATGCTCTTGTTGACAAGGATGGAGCATGGCCGCTCCTGGAAGTGGGAGGGGCTTAATAAGAGTCAGATGTTGCAAAGCCCAAGAAGCCTGCCTTTGCCTTGGCTTCTTGGTCAGGGAGTCCGTGGCCTTGAGTTTGTTATCTGGGCAGGAAGATACGACAATTCGCAGGGAGCAGCCAGAAGATCAAATACAAACAGTGTCTCAACAGGGCAAAGTGACACGGTTGCAGTGGAGTCTGAAAGCCCTGAGGTTCTTGGGTGCAAGGTATGACCAGCATCACAGAATAGAATAGAATGTCCATAGAATCGCGAGGCCAGGGAGGGACTTCAAAGTGTCCAAGGCTATGGCCTGTAGGGAGCCACCAAGGGCTTATCTGGGAAGGTGACATCTACCACTGCTCCAGCAGAACAGGGACTCGGGTGCAGACGTTGACGGCATGCAGTTAAACACGTGAGGCTCTCTTCCCAGCCCAGCGGACAGATGTATCACACTGCTGGAGAGGGGCTGGCGTTTGCTCCTTAGCATGGGGCTGTGGGTTACTGGGTCTCGTTTCCTCAGGACACACTCTCAGGGGAGACAGGATGTGTGTCCCGCAAAGTGAAAGGAGGAGGAAAGCTGAAGCAGACGAGGGGGTAGCTCTTATTCTGCATCCCCTGGACTGAGAGCCAGGAGGCTGGAGCCAGAGCCGAGCGCCACTCATTTGTTCCTTGCGTGTTTATTTAACGCATACGACAGGCCCAGCGCTGCCCTAGATGGTGGTAAATGGTCTCTTCCTGGTGTCCACCCGAGGCGTCCTGAGCTTATTTCTTTGTCAAGGGGAACGGGGATGAGGATCCACTACGGAGTGATGTGCTGGGTGATCGTAAACCAACAGGGCAAAGTGACATGGTTGTGGTGGAGTCCAAAGCTTTGACTCGCTGATGGACTCAAGCCAGACAGTGTCCAGTGTCCTAAGCGCTGGGGATACGGAGATGACTAAAAAGAAGCTCCCGGCCTCCGGGCTAGTGGGCGGACAGACGGTCCTCAGCCCGAGGGGTGCAGAATGAGAACCACCCCCTCCTCTGCCTCGGCTTTCCTCCTGCCTTCCCTTAGCAGAACCCAGCATCCCGCCGCCCCGGAGAGAGCGTCCTGAGCAAGACGAGCAGCGCCAGCCCCCTCTGGCAGCGTGGGCGTCCTAGTGTGTTTAGCCGCGTGCCCTCGGAGTGCGCGCCTGTGTCCCTGCTCTCCTGGAGGTAGATGTCACCTTCCCAGACAAGTCCTGGAGGGCTCCCCACCGGCCACCAGGCCCCAGTTCTTGGCCGACTTTCTTCCCAGCGTGGTTGGGGAGGGAGGGGAGCAACTGGAGACAGGACTGCTGTTCCTCGGCTCCTCTCTGTTTGCCCAGAGGTTTCCTCATAGAGCAGAATTGCTGAGTGTTCTGTCAGCATTCCTTCAGGACACTGAGAAAAATAACATTTCAGGAGGAGTTGGGCAGTTAGCTCCACATTGCCTGACTCTGTTGGATACAGATCCTCAAATGGAGAAACAAATCAAACGATTACGTACAAAGTAATATTTGAAAATGTTTCTCTTGTAATGCTTCTATTCCAAAACAGTTTAATGTATCTATTGTATTTCTGAATAGGCTGACGTGGGTCTGCTAACTCTGCCTTCTCAGAAAGGACTAAATCTTTATTCCAGACCCGTATATTGAACCCTAAAGTGGTCTTTCTTTTGTAAGAAGATGCTGATAATTAACAGTAGTTGTTTTTTAAAAATCCTCACTTAGCAAAATAAATGTTGGCAGCCCTGTGTTCGCTCCATATTCTTACTGAAATTACACTGGATTCCAAAGTCTCTATAAACTTGAAGTTACCAAGTTTTAACCACTTAAAAAATAAGCATGGACTACAGTGTTTCAGTTCAATCAATAAGGTTTTGAATATCGACCCTACTTTTTGTTTTTAGACAAGAATATGGAGCTAGAGCTCTCCTGGAGTTTACAGTTTAGTGAGCCACGTAGACGTAATTACACAGTGACTCCATGGACACGAGTGCTTTGAGAAGACCTGGGGGGGGTGCTGTGGCGGCTTATGCCGAGAGAAGCCAGACTTCCGGGCTGAAGCCTGAGAGCCGCGTGGCCAGCACAAGCCGAGGCCAGCAGGCAGGGAGACAGTGGCTCAGCGCGGCCGGGACCTAGAACTTGGCTTCTAGCATGGGGCACACACGTCCGGTAGTACCCTGACCAGTTTCTCCTTCAGGATCATGAGGAAGAAATGAAAGTCAAGGCGAAGGGGAAATTGCTTCGTGTTCGGAACCGCCTCCTTTGAGAGCCAGCATGGTCTGGTGACTCTGGCATAGAACCTGCACCATAACCAGATATGATCTCGGGCAAGTTATGTAACTGTCTGTAAGCTAGGAGTGATAGCGGTGCCTACCCCGAGGGGCTTTGTGAGGATTAAGTAAGAGGATTTTGTGGACATGGTAAGACCTATAAATGTTACCTGCCATTTTTCTACGGCGAGAAGGGCCTAAAGGACACAGCCGGTATATTGGGGTTAGATATTAAAAAGGACTTCCGGATTAGAAGGCAGTGAATCCTCAATTATGCACTGAAGTCATGGTAACCAAGAGACTTGAAGGCAAAAAGCAAGCCATAAACTCTCTGTGGTTAATTGATCATGGCCCCAAAAGAGACAAGGGCTGTGTGCAGTGGCTTCTCAGGGATCCCGTCCAGCCGACAGGTTCCTGGAGTGCATTTTAGCCTTCGCCTTACGGCAGGTTTCTAAGACTACAATAGTGATGTCCGCTGCTATTGAGAACCCTGGGAACAGCTCAGCTCCAGCGTCCAGCCATATAAATCTGATAAAAATAGGAGCTGAAACACCATCCCGGAGTTGCTATTTTTAAAAGCGTCTGAGATGCTGGATTGGGTTTATTTCTTCCTCAAACGGCATCTTGCTGTTCCCTCCTCCTGGTCGGCAGGATGCTAACGTGGCACATGTGAAGGACAGGAGCCAAAAGCCTGTGAGACACATGTGTCGAGAGCGCCACGCCTCCTACACACACCCCTGCCTGCCCGGGGGTGGGCCACAAGTCCAGGGCCTCCCAGCTCCAGATGCACCTGCCCCTCCCTCGCCCTTTGCTCCTCTGTCTCCTCCCTCAACTCCCTAGAGAGAGAGAGACACCCTAGAGAGAGAGAAGCCCCCTGGTCGCCCTAGCAGAGTGTTGTCCGCCACCTCCTCCACAGCAGAGACAGAACCAGAGAGGTAAAGGGGGCGCTGAGGAGGTGGGAATGGAGGCAACATGGCTTGGAAGGGGACCAGGACCCAGACCACTGACCCTCAGGGTGTCTTGACACGCCCTTGGCACAGCTGGTCTCCGACAGCAACAGTTTTAGGAGCCGAAGCCCCGCTTGTCCCACCACACTGCCTCTTGCTAAGCAAATCCCAGTGCCTTGTAGATGGGCAAGGGGGGCAGTGGAGCCGGGAGGGGCTCCAGGTGAAAAGTACCAGAATCCTTTCCTCCTGCCCCACAGATGATATGGGTTCTAGGCAGCCAGCTAAGCATCTGGCTGTGCCATTAGGAAACTGGAGGGAAAAGATTCTAAGCACAGGGCCTCCCTGGTGGCGCAGCGGTTGAGAGTCCGCCTGCCGATGCAGGGGACGCGGGTTCGTTCCCCGGTCCGGGAAGATCCCACGTGCCGCGGAGCGGCTGGGCCCGTGAGCCATGGCCGCTGAGCCTGTGCGTCCGGAGCCTGTGCTCTGCAACAGGAGAGGCCACAACAGTGAGGCCCGCGTACCGCAAAAAAAAAAAAAAAAATTCTAAGCACATTGTGGCCTAAGGGGAGGAGTCAGGATCTCAGTTAGCTTCTGGGCACCCAGTAACCAGGTCTGGGATAAGCTGGGGTGGGGGGAAGGGAGGAGATCTGAATACAGCTTACTGGTTCCGTGTGCATAATAAAAGCACGTACTTGTACAACACCTTATACTGCCAGAGCAAATGTGTATCCATTTGAACTTACATCCCTTTGAATAAGCACAGTTATTTCCATTTTTTTCTAGTAAGAAAATTAAAGCTACTTAGTGACCGAGGCAGAGTTGGAAATCAGGTCTCCAGGAGCAAAATTTGGCCCTTCAGTTCTGTTTTCCCACAGAGTGAAGTTTACATGGCTCATAACAAGAACTGCCAACCGTGTTTAGATCTAGTTCATTAAGGAGTTTGCAAAGTTTAGAAGCTGGGCTGATTCTCAGGTCAGCTCTGCCACACTCACCTAGTCGCTTTGGGTGATTGCTTCCTCTCTGTGGGCCACTTTTCCCACCCACGTACCAGGGAGGCTATTCCCTCTTCCTCTAACCTTGACCCAGGCAGAGACTTTAGTCACTGTGCCAGACCTGGAGCTGATACACAATAAACATTTGTTGGATGAATGCTTGATTGACAAAGCCAAAGGCACTATTCAAGCATAATTTAGACACTGGGGAAATGTAGGAAAAACCTCTGCCCACGCAAGGTGGGACTTAGGATGGAGAGTCACCTGTGGAAGCACTTGAAGCCCTCTATCTTCACCCTGACTTCTCCACTTTGCTTACGCAGCGTAGAGCTTCCTCTGTTATATGTTCTTAGCAGATAAACCCTCCAGTTTCAGCTGAAGTGAGCCTGAGCTGGCATTTCCGTGAACCCTCTTTGTCAGTTACGCACACCTTACACTTGGTCACATCCTGTCCTAACTTATTTTTTGTTTTTAACATCTTTATTGGAGTATAATAGCGTTACAATGGTGTGTTAGTTTCTGCTTTATAACAGTGAATCAGTTACACATATACATATGTCCCCATACCTCTTCCCTCTTGTATCTCCCTCCCTCCCACCCTCCCTATCCCACCCTTCTAGGTGGTCACAAAGCACCGAGTTGGTCTCCCTGTGCTATGCGGTTGCTTCCCACTAGCTATCTATTTTACGTTTGGTAGTGTATATACGTCCATGCCACTCTCTCACTTTGTCACAGCTTACCCTTCCCCCTCCCCGTATCCTCAAGTCCCTTCTCTAGTAGGTCTGCATCTTTATTCCCGTCTTGCCCCTAGGTTCTTCATGACCACTTTTTTTTTTTTTTTTTTTAGATTCCATATATATGTGTTAGCATACAGTATTTGTTTTTCTCTTTCTGACTTACTCCACTCTGTATGACAGTCTCTAGGTCCATCCACCTCACTACAGATAACTCAGTTTTGTTCCTTTTTTTTTTTTTTTTTTTATTTTTTTGCGGTACACGGGCCTCTCACTGTTGTGGCCTCTCCCGTTGCGGAGCACAGGCTCCGGACGCGCAGGCTCAGCGGCCATGGCTCACGGGCCCAGCCGCTCCGCGGTACGTGGGATCTTCCCGGACAGGGGCACGAGCCCGTGTCCCCTGCATCGGCAGGCGGACTCTCAACCACTGCACCACCAGGGAAGCCCAGTTCTGTTTCTTTTTATGGCTGAGTAATATTCCATTGTATATATGTGCCACATCTTCTCTATCCATTCATCTGCTGATGGACACTTCGGTTGCTTCCATGTCCTGGCTATTGTAAATAGAGCTACAATGAACATTGTGGTACATGACTCTTTTTGAATTATGGTTTTCTCAGGGTATATGCCCAGTAGTGGGATTGCTGGGTCGTATGGTAGTTCTATTTTTAGTTTTCTAAGGAACATCCATACTGTTCTCCATAGTGGCTGTATCCATTTACATTCCCACCAACAGTGCAAGAGGGTTCCCTTTTCTCCACACCCTCTCCAGCATTTATTGTTTGTAGATTTTTTGATGATGGCCATTCTGACTGGTGTGAGATGATATCTCATTGTAGTTTTCATTTACATTTCTCTAATGATTAATGATGTTGAGCATTCTTTCATGTGTTTGTTGGCAGTCTGTATATCTTTGGAGAAATGTCTATTTAGGTCTTCTGCCCATTTTTGGATTGGGTTGTTTGGTTTTTTGTTATTGAGCTGCATGAGCTGCTTGTAAATTTTGGAGATTAATCCTTTGTCAGTTGCTTCATTTGCAAATATTTTCTCCCATTCTGAGGGTTGTCTTTTCATCTTGTTTATGGTTTCCTTTGCTGTGCAAAAGCTTTTATGTCCTAATTTATTTTTGAGTGGGAGTCCACTGTGAGCCTTCTTTCTAGTAAGCTTCCGGGGGGGGGGCGGGGCGTGTCTTACGTTTTTCCTTGGAGCCCTGGAGCCCCCAGCATCAGGCTGTTCACACTAAGCGCTCAGTAAATGCTGTGCACCTATGAAGGAGTGTCTGGGGGGATGGGGATTGTCCTGCGGGTGACTTTTGGACTATTCTTCGGCCTGAGTAGTTGCCAGGTTTGATTGGGGTGGGTGGCCCCAGGAACCAGGGTAAGGGCCTGATGGGGTTTCCCCTGGAGACAGGATGTTTGGCGCCTTCAGTAAGGAACAACAACTGAGAAGCTTTCTCAGGGCCAAAGAGAGGGTGTGCAAAGAGGCTGCAGAGGGAGCAGTTTGGGGGTGGCAGGTCGAGACTAGGGCAGAGGGAGGGTCCAGGTCTCCGTCCAGGGCACCTGGCCACCGTGCATGGGGAGTGCAGGTGGCCCTCCCTCTTCTGTGCCTCACTTTCCCGAGCGAGGGAAGGACACGGTTCATCGCATGGGAGAGCGGAGAACCCTTTGTTGGGTCTCATTGTTTCCAGGAGGGTGTGCAGAGGCTGCGTTGGGCATATCCATCCTGGTGCCACTCACAGGCTGCGCCCGCCAGAACTCAACCCTCACCCCACCAGCCTCCTCTCCCGCCCCTCCGCGCCTGCCCGGTCGGTCGACCCCTCCGCGCCCCTCGCTCCTGGCCCCGCCGCCTGCCCTCTCCGCCGGCCTCCGCGGCTCCCGGACCATCGCGAGCCCCCGGCATCGGCCCCGCCCGCAAGCAGGATCTCCCGAGTCGAGTCCTTCCTCCTCCCCCACCCCGCCCTTCCTCCTCCTGCCCGCCCGCTCCCCAGTCGGCTCCCCGGCCGTGTGCGCAAGCGTGTCCGGCCCCTTCCCCGCCCCCCGCCTGTGCCCGGCCCCCGCCTCCCAGCAGGCGGACTTACCAGCTCGCAGGCCGGCCCAGAGCCCGGGACAGGGACCGGGCCGAGCGGAGCCGCCGCGCCAGTGCCGCGCCTCCAGCCCGTGCGCCTAGCGGATCGGAGCTGCGCGCGGAACTGTCCTGCCTCGCCCCGCGCCACCCGCGAGGGTGAGTACGCGGCGGCCGGTCCCCGTGGGGCCCGCGAGGGAGGGTGGGGAGCGCCTCCGGGTCCCGGCTGCCCGGTTGCCCGGTTCCCCGCCCGGCGCCGCGGCCGAGGAGGTGGTCGGGCCGGGCACGTGGGCGCCGCGCGGGGCCGGGGCCGGGTGGGGAGGCCACAGCCCTGGGATCCCTTGCCCTGGACCAGTTTTTCGCGGGAAGCCGATTCTTTCTGCTCCTTGGGAGTGAGCAAACGGGACGGTCCTCTTCTCTGGAAAGTTTCTAGCCCCCACCCCTGCGCATCCTCTGAGCCGACTTCTGGCCACAACTGCCCCACCGAGTCCAGGAGATCCTGGGCTGGCTTGCCTGCAAGTGGCAGGCTCTGCTGGGTCTGGCTGTGTGCAGGAGACCCAAGGTCACCAAGCAGAGCCCAAAGGTGGGGCTGCTAGCTGCAGGTTGGCTGTGCCCAATACACCAGTCCACGTTGCGGGGCTCTTTGGGCCTAGGCCACTGGGCCACAGAGCTGCCTGGTTGGTGGGCAGTGGGATGGGATGGGGTTGGGGTGAAGGTGGAGTCCAGCTGGGGGCAGAATCGCTGGGCTCAGCCATCTGTGCTGGGTGCCCCCCTGGGGCCCCTGCTGGCTGGGACCTCCCAGGCAGCCCAGAGCTGCCAACATGTCTGCCAGCACTGCCCCCTCCATTCTCAGTCCTGGGGGAGGCTCCTTCTGGGCCCAGGAGGCCTGACCTACTGCTGCCACTTCCTCCGTCTGTCCCGCAGACTGGGTCCCGAGTGCTGGGGTTGGGGGCTCCTGCCAGAGGACTGGGGCTACAGGCACCGTCTGGGTGCTCAGCTGTGCCCATGTGACCTCATGCCCACCCACAGGCTGGCACCCCCATGCGCTTCTCACAGAAGCCTGTGCTTTCCACCGCTGTGGGGAGGCACAGTGTGGAAGCCAAGTTCAGGCAGACTTATTCTTCGCGGAACCTTGGGAACGGGCCTGGTACAGCTAGGGTGTCACCAGAGGCACAAACCAATACCGTGCTCTCCTGAGCCTTGCTGTGCCACGGGGGGGGGGCAGGGAGGGGGGATCATAAAGGCGTTGGGCACTGTGGAAGGTGCCTGCACAGAGGCGGAGGTATGTGAGTGTTTGCTATTAGCAGCGGTTCTCCCGCACTCTCCAAAGTTCTCCACACTCACCAAAGCTGCCCCATAATTCTAGAGGGGGTGCCTGGGAGGCGCCAGCTGTTTGGGGCCTAGAAATGAACTTCTGGGGCTTTTTCTCTTTGCCGGGAGCTCATCTGTGAATAACCCCTGCCCGAGCCGAGGTGGCCCAGGTCCCTCTAGCCTGTTCCTGGCTCTGCTTGTGTCTCCCCTGCACGTGCTCTTCGTGCCTCCATCCCTCAGCAGCCATGTGTTGGGCGGGAGATCTTAGTCTGTCCCCTGAGCCCTGGGTCTCCCTCCCAGCAGCTGAGGGAGAGCCAGGAGTCGGGGGCTTTCCCCCAGAGTCCGGGTGGTCAGGGGTTAGGAGGGGAGGGTAGACGGGAGGTGGAGTTAGGAAAGTAGCGCGGGAGCCTCTTGCTTGGACTGTGGGTGGAGAGGCATCTGTGGCTTGGGAGTGGGCTGTGCTCAGAGCCACAGGCCCCTGGCCCGGGCGTGAGTGGAGGCCCAGGCCAAGGAAGCCCTCGGCGTCTTCTGGGCCGCCTTCCCTTCCCTCCCTCACCCCTTCCCTACCCAGAGCAGTGACTCAGTCCCCACTCCTCAGAAACAGACTCGCTCAGCCTCTCCACCCTGCCAGCCCTCTTAGATCTCTGGGATCCAGTTTTCTGGAGAGAACCGAGAATCTGCTCCTTTCAGAATTATATAACAAATCCTGGAAAGAGGCCCCCCTACCCTTCACCAACTGGAGCAGAGAGGCCAGTCCCCCCTTCCTGTGCCCCAGCTCAACCTGTGGCCGTCTGTGGTTTACCCCTACTGGCCTGGTATCTGCCCTGCACTGGGTGCCCGCCCAGACCCTACCTGGGTATGTTCTCTGGGCGAATTCTTCCTCTCAGAGCAGCTCAAAGGTTTGCCCCCGCCGTCGTGGGGAAGGGATCCCTCCATCTCAGAATGACACAAAGGGGTCCCAGCCCATGGTGGGGTGCGAACCTCCAGCCTCCTGAAAGGGACCCTTCAGATCAATGTCCCAGAGGGTCCCAGAGTCTGAGAGCCAGACCTACAGATTATGCCCAAGGCATCCACCACAAGCCAGCTGAGTCCCCAGGCCCTGGGAGTTGGACCCTCGGTGCCAGGGAGCAGGGCAGTCAGGTGGGGGGACACCCAGAAAACATGCAGGGCCTGCCTCCCCCTCCTGACTCCTCAGTTGCCCTGGGGTTGCACACTTCCCTGCAGAAACGAGCTGGTTTCTCATGCCTCTCGACCTCGGGTCCTCCTTCCTTCTCGACTCTTGGCCTTGACCTGAAACCTTTGGTTTCCTTGAGGAAATGACTAGGGCAGGCAGGTTTGGGTGCCTCTAGTCATTAATTCCCCTCTCTCGTTTGTCACCCCTTCCCAGAGGTGCTCAGCACTTCTACACGAGTGTTCTGAGTGCCCCTGGAGGGCCTGTGGCCACCCCTGGCCTCACGTTCACTCCTGACCTGTATCACATTCCTAGTGTGTGTGTGTGTGTGTGTGCGCGCGTGTGTGTGTGTGAATGTGAGTGTGAGTGACGCTCTTTATTCTACGGATAGAGGAAGTGGTCAAATGTAGCTGCAAGTGGGAGCAGCTGTGTGTGATGCGTGGGCCCCAGCCAGGTGCCACGGGCCTTCGGCTGGTGCCCCTGAGGCTGGCACGGGGTGAACTCTGCCAGGGGTGCACTGGGTTGATCGCTCTTCAGCGTGAGGAAGGCCATCCCAAGCTGCAGGTTTTACTTTAATCTTGGCCCCTTGCCTGGGACCGGGAGACCTCCAGCCGGATGACTGCCTTATCTCTGCCACCCCACACCCCGCCAAGCCATCCTGCAGGGAGATGATGTGAACGCTCTAGAATTTGAAGCCCTGGCCTCTGCCCTGAGCCCAGCAGGGAGGAGGGTGCTGCTGGGGCCGGGGGGTGGCCGGGGGGGTGGCCCCCTGGGCCGCGAGGGTGAGGAAGGCCTGGCCGTAGGATGGCCCCTTCTTCCTGTCTGCAGCTTCACTTCAAAGCCCCAGTGTGTCAAGATCCGTGCCCCAGGATCTTGCTTTCCTGGGCAGGGTGGGGACCATGGTTGCTAGAAAGAGGGCACGGAGCAGTGTGCAGAGTGCCGGGCTCGCACACTGTTGTTCTGCGTGGGTCCAAACCCTCCTCCGGGGTGCACGTTCCAGGGCCTGCGGTGATGCTCCTGTGTCCATGGTCTGCCCTGTGTCCTCTGCCCGTGCAGCCTCTGCAAATACCTGTCCTTATAATAGTAAAAAGGGACTTAGTAAATAACAAAACTAGTTATGATTTATCTATCGAGCACTTATTAAAAGCCTGACCCAATAAACCTAAAAAAAAAAAAAAGTGCTGTCCACTTATTTACATCACCTCACGTAAGCACGACCCTTTCATTAAGCCCATTTGTAACTGAAGCCATGGAGGCTCTGGAAGATGAACCCATTCGGCCAAGGTCAAACGACTCCTAAGCAGCTGAGCTGGGACTCCTAGCTAGGCCTGTTTCCAAAACCTGCACTTTTCAGCCCAGTTCGCTACTGCCCTGCAACTCTGCAAGCTCATCTTCCCCTGCCCTGTGACCCATGAAGAGGGCGAGGCTCAGAGGTGTGACAGGGTTTGCTCAAGGCCACCGGGTGTGGGTGACGAGAACACAGCCCTCCCGATTCGCAGCCCAGGGCTCTGTGCAGCCCCGAAGCCCACGTCTGTCCTGTCGGTCCTGCCTCCCCATCCCCTGCCTCTCTCAGCTGGGCAGGGCTGGGCTCTCCTTCCTCCCTCCCCTCTGCGGCCCCTCCCAGCCCCTGCCGGCCCCCACCTCTCCCCCTTTCCCTCCGGTAATTGCTTCCATCTGGCCTGCCCATCGGCTCCTATTCCTTGGAAATGCGGCTCCCCCGCTGCCGCCCACAAGGCTGCAAGGCCTCATCCGGCAACCACGGCGACACGTGGGGAAGGGGAGGGGTCCTCCGGGGGTCTGAGCGCGGGGACCTGGCCGAGGTGGCTGCTCCTGGCATCTGGCATCCCCAGATTCCTGCCAGGCCACAGTACCTTTTGCTCTGGGGCTCTCCTGGACCCTGGCCTGGCCTGGCTCAAGGCCAGAGAGGCTCCTCAAAGACCTGCTTCCCCTCTGCTCCTCAGAGGTCACTCAGGTCAGGAGGAGGGAGGCCTGGTTGGAAGGGATGGCAGGACAGAAGTGGGGGCCAGCAGGGGCCCACCCTGGCAACCCACTGCTTGAAGGTCACGGGAGGGGAGCAAAGCAGGGGACGGGCAGTGCCAGAGACCCAGGGACCTGGGAACTCTGGGCAGGTGAGAAGGGAGACGGCTCATTTCCTTTGGTTCCGAGCAATTGACTCAGAACCAGCAAAACTCGAGATGAAGCTTCGTATTTTGTCGTGATCAAAAGTAACACTTGCGCGTTTAACGGTGTGTTCAGCGCTCTGTGGACTCCCTTGCCTAGGCTGGGTGGGGGGGGACCCAGGGTCTTCAGTGCGGCCACCTGGAGCTCTCAGGAGCAGGCCTCTGCCTGTGTAGGGGGCAAGTGCCCTGCGGCGGAAGATGTTCAAGCTTGGACCCGTGACCTTGGCAGGGACGGTCCAGAGGAGATGCAGGCATTGGAGGGGCATGTGTGTGGTGTGAAATGGGCTTGAAAACTCTCAAGGCGTTTTCCTCCCTGACTCTTTAGGGTTTTCACGTAAGCTCCAGGAGCCTGTCATCTCATTGCCGTGTCCTTCATGCCTGGAATGATGTCTCACAAATACTAAGTGCTACAGTGTCTTCACTGTGTCCCTGCTTTGCTTCCCCCTTTTCTTGGGGCGAAGGGCGAAGAGTTTCCCTTTTGACAGCTGAGCTGTTTGGAGCCTGGCCTGGCAGCCTTTTCAGACACAGGAGAGGCAGGCAGGAGCCCTGGGGGTGGGGTGGGCAGGAGTCTGCCCACCGGGAGGGCATCCTCCCACTCCCCCATGCCAGGGGCAGCTGGTCACATTCCTGCCCCCATCCCCTCCTCAGCCATGCCTTTGGGTCCTTGCACAGACTGGTCCTAACCTCCCCTCCTGCCCCATGTCAGCTCTCCCCTTATCCGGGTCCACGAAAAGCTCCCCAGGGGTGGAACCCTCTGGGGTGTCAGCTCAGGAGTGAGGGCTCAAGAGGCGGGTTCGCCCCCATTCTTGCTTCACCCCAAACGACTCCACTCTTATTCCTTCTACATATTGGGTTTCCACATAAAATCTCATTTGAAAGTGGGAGAGAGGGTATCTCGGCTTAAAACCCTTTTTATTTGAAAACCTCCGTTGGGCGCCGGTCAGACTGTTCTACTTCCCCAGCTGCGTGTTCTCAGCTCCCCACCTCTGCTCCCACTGTCCCCTGACGGTGGCTTGGGCGCCGTTGGCAGTCCCCTTCCTAGATTGCATCTGACTCGAGCCTGTTCTGAGGCTCCCCTGACGGCCGGGCACCCTTGTCACTTACCCCACCCTCCCACAGGTCCCAGCCTGTGACATCAGGGGACCCTACCACCCGTGAGCTCAGACGGGTGGGGGAGGGCAGGGCTGCACAGCCTTGGGCCTGACACAGAGCCTCGGTTTCTCACTTCTGAACCAGAGTGCGTTTCAGATCATGTCCCAGCACCTGGGGCCTGGCTCTGTAAGTGCTGGCTGGTGGGTTTTCTGTGATTCAGGGTGCGGCCCAAAGACTGCAGAGTGCCTTCCTTCGGGGCCAGGAAGCCAGGCAGGTGGCCTTTGTCTTCTCTGTCCGCCCCCAGCTGTGTGACCTCAGGCAGGTCTGGGACTTTGGTTCTCCATCAGCCCATCCGATAACTGGGCTAATAGCGTCTGCCGCAGCGCAGCTCATGGGATGGATCTCAGAGCACAGATGATAGACACTGGCGAGCTCGGGAGGCCTCAGAGGTCCTGGCTGATGTTAGACCGTCGGGTAGGACCCGTGACCGTCTGACTCCCCATCGTGTCCCCAGCACCCGGCACCGCACTGGCACGTGGTAGCCTCTCGGTAACTCTTTCTTTTTGCAAAGGTGGGAGCTGAGACTCAGAAAAGTAACTTACTGTTCAAGGTCTCAGAGCGACTTTTCCCCCAGACAGGGGCTGCCTCTCCTGTGCTCCATCCCACCCCTGTCTCTCCTTTCTCCAAGGTCCTGGTTTGCCCTCTGGTTCCAATGATCCAGGATTGTTGAGGCTGAAACCCCTGGGGCGTGGCCGATGGTGGGACTGGGTGGGCTGGGACCAGTGCTCTGGAAACGCCCCCGCCCTGTGCTGCTTCTCCTGGACCCGCCTGTCCGGCTGAGAGGGTGTGCAAGCATCCTTGCAGGAGGTGTGGGCCCTTCTCTCCCCACGACCCCTTCTCCTCTTGTCCCCTCTTTGGTCCTTTTCCTCTTTCTCCTCTTTTTCCGACCCGCCTGCCTTCCTTCCCTTCTCCTTCAGATTTCTCTCAGCTCCTCCCCCAGCCATCCCTCTTCCTTTGTGTCTGCCTCCTCTTCTTTCCCTTGTGCCTCTGCCCCCGCCTCACCCAGGCCCCGGCATCCTTGCTGTCCTGCCTGATGTGGCAGCTGGACTTCGGGTGGGTGCCCTGCAGCCGTGGAGGTTCAGGAGCGCCTCCTCTTGTTGGCGGCCCCAGCATCTTCGAGCGGGACGCTCGTGCAGCAGTCGGGTTGGGTGAAGGGACAGGGCCTGCCTCGGGTGCGGATGCTCTGATCTTAAGCTCAGCTTCCTGGGCCCTCACCTCCCTTCTTGGACATCGTTCTGGGCCGGAAGGCAGGACCTCATCCCGGAGCCAGAGGGCCTCCACAGAAGAGCTGGCTGGTGGAGCTTCTCTGGCTTCTGACCTCTGCCCTCCACCCTCCTCTCTCCAGGGGTACCTGCTGGGATGGAGGAGGCTGATCAGAGCAGGGAGGAGCTTTCTGCTCAGATGCCTCCAGGTGAGCGCACACAGCGCGCGCGCGCGCGTGTGTGTGTGTGTGTGTGTGCGCGTGTGCGTGCGGGAGAGTATGTACACGGGTTGTGTGGCAGAGAGAACATGGGCCTGCATCCGCGTGTGGACGAGAATGGGGTCCACTGGTGTGGGTCTGGGCCCCCCTCCAGGCCTTCATTGTGCAGCCCTGCTCCTAGCCCAGAGCTCTCCTCTCTGGGCTTTGGGGCCCTGGCTCTGCACTGAGGCTTTCCTCTGTCTTGGGGGCCAGCTGCTCCCCTGTTGTGGTCCCACGTGGTGGTGGCTGGTCCGGGGCCACCCACTCAGCTGCCTGGGGGCCCTGGGGCCAGTGTGCTTTGCCCCCCACCTCCCCCAATGGAGGCGTGGGGGGGCTTCCTGCCCGGTGCCTCACCCCTGCCAAGGCGGAGGGAATGGGGAACAGCTGCGCCGGCCGATCCCGGCTCCGTATG
This sequence comes from Aethalodelphis obliquidens, assembly GCF_003676395.1. Lineage (NCBI taxonomy): Eukaryota > Metazoa > Chordata > Mammalia > Artiodactyla > Delphinidae > Aethalodelphis > Aethalodelphis obliquidens. Next base: position 7,287,287 of record NW_020838026.1, on the reverse strand, counting down.
GATTTGGTTTGACAACAAAGCTCCCTCTGTGTGTTCTCAGGCCCCTTACATAACCGGGGCGGGGGAGGCAGGCAGGAGGAGCTGGAGATGGGGACAAGGTGACAGCAGGATGGGGCGGCTGGAAAGGGGGCAGGGGCCGGGAGGGGCGGGGAGGGGAGGGAGAGAGACGACCGTCGAGAAGGAGGGAGGGTGGGCAGCGGCAGGAGGAAGAGCCTTGGCTTGACCCCGCGGTCCTACTTCCCGCCTCCCAGGGCGGAGGAAGCTCCGTTTCCAGGTCCTCTGGCCTTGTCCTGTGGGTGCCTTGTCTTCCTTTCTGGAGCCCCGCCTGTCAGCCCTGGACCTGCAGAGGAGGGGCTGCTGGGCCTGAGAGTCCAGGAGTGAGGCCAGAGGAGAGTCCAGGAGTGAGGCCAGAGGAGGTTTGGGGCTGGGCCTCAGAGGCGTCCTTACCCCACCCTGTAACCGAGCACATTCCCTAAAGATGGGAATCGGTCTCCCTGGTGCCTTGGGCTTCTCGTCCCTCCTCCTATAGCCCCGGACCTGGGCCGGAAGCCCCTCCAGCTGTTCTCTTGATGGTGCTGCTGAGGGACGCTGACCCTGTCGGGTGGCCCCAGGCCTCCCAGCTCCTCACGCAGCCCCCCACCTGGGGCCTCCCCAGCTCCAGACCCTCGGCCACTTCAGAGACCCTGTGGCCCTGTCCCCTGCACACCACCCCCCTGAATAATCAGACACTCTCTTCTCACTGTCACTGTCCCCGCAGCTGTCCAAATAGAGTGAGAAGAAAATGTTCTCTTTCCGGAACAGCTGGACTGACAGGCCGGGAAGGCCAGGTGAACTGGCCAGGCTTGGGTGTGTTCCTGGGGGCAGGAGGGGCCCTGTCCCAGGACTGACCCTGACAGCTTCTAGGCAGGAGGAAGGGCTCGTGGAAGAGGCCAAGAGGATGGATGGGGATGCCTGTCTGGCCTCCCACCTTCAGACGGGGCCAGGGCCCCGCGGTGGCGCAGTCTTCTGGGCCTTCTCAGGGTCTCCTCTGTGCCTTGGTTTCTCTGAGCCGGCTTCTGGCACCAGGCTTCCTCAGAAAGAGGAAGTGGTCTGGCCCTGAGGGTGGTGCTCATGCGCGGGCCGCAGCTCCTGCCCTTCCAGCCTGAGAACCACGACGGCTCCCAGAAGGGCAGAGGGGAGGAGCTGCTGGCAAAGCCCGGGGTTTTCCTGGGCGTGAGTGGCAGAGAGCCCAGGGTTCTGGCTCGTGGCTTGACCCCCGGCACCGCCCTCCGTGAGATCTAGGGTGCCCGCCCAGGGGCACCCTCTATGACCCTGGGCCAGCAGCTCTGGGGAGAGGCGGCGTGGGCACGGCCCAAACCTGCCGAGCAAGCCCGAGACTGGAATCCTCAGTCCCCAGGCCCAGACTGCCCCAGTCCTGCCCCCCTCCGCCTCCCCCAGGACTGGGAGCCAGGATGAGTTTGGAATTGCTAATGCCTCAGGGCCTGAGCCCCAAAGGGCTTGAATGGGGTGGGAGGTGGGCAGGGGAAGGCCTAGGGGTTTCCTGGACTTGGTAGCGGGAAGATGAAGATCAGGTGCAGGTGCAGAGAGGCTGGGACAGGCCAGGAGGATGGTGAGTGAACGCTCACTGGGGGGGTGCCCTGCCCCGGGGCAGCGGCCTCTGCCCCGTGCCTGACATTGCCTCCCCTGGCCCCGGGAACACGCTTACAAGGCCGAGTGTCCCCCCCTCTTTGCTTTCCTGCAGCCCCCTGCTCGACAACCCATCTTCCCGGGTACCTCTGAACACAGCTGGGGTGAGGCTCCCTTCCCGGGAGCTGGGCTTGGCCGCCCCAAGCCAGGAGCCCAGGGCTCCCCTTTTCTCAACTTTTGGAGATGACAAGATCCCCAGAGGACTGGCTCAGCCACTCCTGGCCCCTCTCAAATCTCAAGGTCCCTGGCTGACAACCCAAGGGACCAGCAACCTGACAAACAAACTTCGCTGGAGCCGGAGCTGAAGTTGAAGGAAGCCGGTGGGCAGTGCCCTTCTCGAAAGATGGGGGAAGACAGCGCCCTGGCAGAGGAGGCCCAGCAGGCCCCAGAAGCTGTCCGTTGTGGCGGGAAGTGGGGCCAGCAGGGAGGAGGAAGAAGGAGGAGAGAGGGGGGCGGGGGGGGGAGGGGGGGAGAGGTGTGTGTGTGTGTGTGTGTGTGTGAGTGTGTGTGTGAGTGTGTAGGGGTCATGTTTATTCTGGGCTGTGCTCCTGTGCTTGAACAGGGATTCGTGTGTTTGTGCTCAGAGGTGTGTTTGTAGGTTTTCAACACGGAGGGTCTCAGTGGACCAGAGCGGAGCTGGGCTGGGAAGGGGCTCAGAGTGTCCTCTGGGTGCCTCCCGGCTCTGTGCGTGCTCAGATCTGCCTCCCTGTTTCCCTACAGGGGCTGCGTGAGCCCCTGGCAGGGGAGGCTCTGGGTCATCCCTGATGACCTGGCAGCCCTCCTGCCAGCAGTCCCACCTGCTCTGCCCTGGCCCTGCCCCAGAGGGACCACTGGTCAGACTGGAAGGTCTGCACCTTCCCCAGCAACACCTAGAATGCTAGCCGCCCCTCCCCTTCCTCATTGGTAACCTTTACCTCCAGGAGAGTTGTATAAACAACTGATTTGTGGAAACATCTTACTGATGTGAAACGATCTCAAAAGGGTCTCTCTTATCGGCTTCGCTGTTCCCAGGGGACAGGCTGATGGAGGAAACGGAGGTCTTGTTTTCATTCTCCGCAGTTTCATTCCTCCTCCAGAAACCCCACCCCAGAGGCCGTGCTGTCCCGCCGCACTCCACCATGCATGATCCTCCCCTTTTGCCCTAATCCCACCCTCAGCAGCTCTGACCCTGGTGGGCTCCTGACAGAAATTCAGGCGTGCACTGAACTTGGCCCTGTAGCGTCCCTGCTGGGGGACTTTGGGAGTACCAGCTCTGGAGAGGGGACACCGCTCTGCAAATGAGGCACTGCTCAGAGTGGAGCGGTGCTGCCCCTGGAGCTGCCGGGGGAGGGGGACAGCTTGGCGCTGGCTGGAGGTCTGGGGCCACGCCCCGTGGGACTGGGCACTTTCTCTAGGAGGAGTTGTACCCAGAAAGGGAGAGCGGCTTGGCCACTGAGGACTCCAACGCCCCCTGAGCCTGGCCTGTACGTGGGATCCACGTTCAGTGCAGGCAGAGTCTGGGTGGCAGTCCCCCGGTCCCCGGGCAGCTGCATGTGTGCCATGAGTGCAGTGGACCCAGCGGCTGGGAGGAGAGGTGAGTGCAGTCGTGGTTTTGGGGTCTGGTGGGAGCTCTGGACTGCTCCCCGTGCTGGCCTGGGGCAGACCTGGAGTGGAGAGGGGCTGCCACGCACTGGGGGGAGGCCCAGACCAGGAGTCACCTTCAGCTTCCAGGGGCCCAGTGCTCGCTCTGGGCTCAGCCGGTGCTAAGGCTGCGGGCTTTCAATCCTGGGATATGTTTTGAGGCTCCCACACCTCCCAGAACTTGTTCTTGCTACTCCCATTTTACAGATGGGAAATCTGAGGCCCAAGAGATGCAGGAGCTTTTCTAGATCCACCCCAGACAGCTCCCCCCAATTCATGGGTGCCAGAGAGTGTAGGGCTTCTGAGCAGTTCAGACTGCTTGAATTCTTTATTTCTGGAGACCCCGGGACCCTTAATGTACTTCTGTGTGCCTGTTTGCTCATCTGTAAATGAGAATGAAAGAGGACTACCACACAGAGTGTTTTAAAAATTAAGTAAGAGAAAAAAAAATTAAATGAGGTTTTGCATAAGAGCTGCTGAACAGCCCCAGGAATCTTTAAAAAATGAATCCAGAGTGTCGCTCCTCTGTTCATACCCTCCAGTGACTTCTCATGGAACCCTGAGTAACGTCCAGGCTCCAGGGTGGCCTGTGACGTCCTGTACCACCCGGCCAGCGGGTCTCCCTGGCACCGCCACTGGCCCTTCCTCACTGTCTCCGGTCACTTTGGACTTGTTTCTGTTACTTACACCCCACAGGCCCCAGGGTCTTTGCTCTTCTCTCGGGCTGGAACCTCTGCTCCCCCCCCCCCCCACCTTTCCATGACCGCCTCTCGCTTAGGTCTGAGGTCAAGAGTCAGCCCCTCAGGGACCTGCCAACGCTCCATCCCAAGGTGCTGCCCCATCTCCCTCTGCTCCACTGCCCTGTTCTGATGGCCTCACCATGTGTTCCTTCTTCTTCTTTTTTTTTTTGTTTGTTTGTTTGTTTGTTTTTTTGCGGTACGCAGGCCTCTCACTGTTGTGGCCTCTCCCGTTGCGGAGCACAGGCTCCGGACGCGCAGGCTCAGTGGCCATAGCTCACGGTCCTAGCCGCTCCGCGGCATGTGGGATCTTCCCGGACCGGGGCACGAACCCGTGTCCCCTGCATCAGCAGGCGGACTCTCAACCACTGCGCCACCAGGGAAGCCCTCTTCTTCTTTTTTTAAATAAATTTACTTATTTTATTTATTTTTGGCTGCGTTGGGTCTTCATTGCTGCGCGCGGTCTTTCTCTAGTTGCGGCGAGCAGGGGTTACTCTTCGTTGCGGTGCACAGACTTACTGTGGTGGCTTCTCTTGTTGCGGAGCACGGACTCTAGGCCTGCAGGCTTCAGTAGTTGTGGCACGTGGGCTCAGTAGTTGTGGCTCGTGGGCTCTAGAGCACAGGCTCAGTAGTTGTGGTGCACGGGCTTAGTGGCTCCGTAGCATGTGGGATCTTCCCGGACCAGGGCTCGAACCCGTGTCTCCTGCATTGGCAGGTGGATTCTTAACCACTGCGCCACCAGGGAAGCCCTCACCGTGTGTTTCATGGCACCTTTTCTTATTTATCTATGTGGTTGTCAGGTGTCTCCCCCCACCCCTCCCCCCGCTCCCCAGGGGTGCACTCCAGGAGCACAGGCCTGTTACCTTGTTTCCTGCTGTAGTTCAGTGCCTGAGGCTGTGCCCTGGGTGCAGTAGGCCCGCAGTCCCTGTCAGCTCCTGTTTCTTCTGGACTGCCCAGCCTCACCGTGTCCCTGGAGGCCTCAGGACCCCAAACCTGCCCTGGGACAGGGCTGTTCTTGCAGACAAGCCCTTCTGAGGAGCAGGCAGGCGGGGCAGGGGTGTGTCCCCTTGGCTTTCCTTCCCCCACTCAGGATTCGTCTCAGGGTGACCTCACTTAGAACATCACTCAGCTGCCCAAGGTATATGAAGTGGGTGTCGATGGGCCAAAGGTGGCAGGACTCTTTCCCTAGAAACCACTTCTGCTGGTAAAACAGGGTATTCCTGCGAATTCAGAGGAAATGACACATGAAAAGATAAATACGGATGGGATGACTGTACCAACTTCCCGAATGGCTACGCCCCGCCCCTGGTCTATGTACCCCCAGATCTTTTCCCTGGGCTCTTTATAACCTGGCAAGGATTCTGGAGAAGGGTTAAATTGCTCTGCTGTAAATGATGTTGCTGCTAGCCTGTACAGAGCCTTTACGGAAAGCAGAATGAATGACCCCTGCGATTGGACACAGCCCTGCACGAGGGTGACGGTTTGATAAGCCAAGGGAGGGCTGGATTTCAGCCCTCACTCCCTACCCAGGCCTGGCCACACACACTCAGTCTGCATAGCTGTGCCTGGTGGCCCTGCCCCTGCTGTTCCCTGTCTGCGGAGTGGAACATAAGGAGAGAGAAGAATGGCCTGTGTCCATTGGATCCATGAGGGGGAAAGATGAAGCGCATTCTGGAGTCTGAGACCAGCTGCTTCTACTTCTCCCCGGTAACAACCTTAGAGCCCCTCTTACCTGGCATATCCACCCACCCTAGAAGGAAGTGCCCTGTTTTTATCTCCATTTGATGCAGCAGAAAACTTGAGATCCAGAGAGGATCCAACACTTGTGCAGCCAATAAGCGGTCGGTCTGGAATGCAGGTCCGGGTGTGTGAGACTCCAGAGTTTACATTCCTCTTTTTTTTTTTTTCCTCTCCTCTTTTCCTTTTAGCAAAATTTTAGTTGAAAGTGTATCACACTCACCCGTTAAAAAAAATTAAACATAAAAAGGGTATATGGGGCTTCCCTGGTGGCACAGTGGTTGAGAGTCTGCCTGCCAATGCGGGGAACACGGGTTCAAGCCCTGGTCTGGGAAGATCCCACATGCTGCAGAGCGGCTAGGCCCGTGAGCCACAACAACTGAGCCTGCACTCTAGAGCCCGCGAGCCACAACTACTGAGCCCGTGTGCCACAACGACTGAGCCTGTGTGTCTGGAGCCTGTGCTCCGCAATGGGAGAGGCCGCGACGGTGAGAGGCCCGCGCACCGCAATGAAGAGCGGCCCCCACTCACCGCAACCGGAGAAAGCCCTCGCACAGAAACGAAGACCCAACACAGACATACATACATACATAAATAAATAAATAAATAAAACGGTATATGATATAAAGAAGGCCTTTCCCCCATTCTAGACCCCTGCCCCCTTAGTTTCTTGCGCATCCTTTGAATAATCTATTCCTTTAGCGACATATCCACATATATGCGTGTAAGTCTTTTGTTAAAAGGGCATTGGAGATACACAGAACACTGCTCTCCACCCGCCTTTTTAAAGTTTCATCATGTACTTGGGAGGTAATCTGGTGTCAGCGTGCATGCATTTGCATCCTCTTTTTCACAGCTGTGTAGCGTTCCGTTCGTTGTTTGTGTGGTTATGCTTCTAAACGGGTCCTTGTGGATTGTCGGTAGAATTTCAAGTCATTTACATCTTTCACTGTCACAAATAGGGCTGTCTGTAAAGACTGTGATAGAAAAGTTCATGCAAATATAGGAGCCTTTTCTGTAGAATAAACTTCTAGCAATGGAATTCCCAGGCTAAGGGGATTTTGACAGATATTGCCAGGTCACTTCCAAAAAGGTCACCCTGATCCACTTGTGATCTAACAGGGGGCCTGTTTCCCCACCTCCCCAAGCAGCGTGTGCTCTCAGGCCTCTGGAGCTTTGCTGTTACGATCAGTGAAGAATGGGTCTTTCCTCTGTGCCTTTATATTATGTACTGTCAACTGCTCATTCATGTCCTTTGCCTATTCCTCTGTCTGATTTGTTGACTTGTTTCCTTATTGACTTGCATGAACACATTCCAGGCTAAGGGAATTCATTGGTCTGATACATATTATGTTACAGAGATACTTTTCCTTGTTTGTCATTTGTTTTTTAACTGTTCATCCTCTCTCTCCCCCTTCTCCTGCCGCCCTCTGCTTCTTAAATCTTTATGTTGTTCAATTTATCTTTTATAGCTTCTGAATTTTCATCTTAAAATCTGTACTCCCTCTTTTCAGTATAAAAATATTTCAAAATATAAAAGATAATAGAATCCCATGTGACAGCCAGATTTACAAATGCTCATGTTTTTGCATCTTCTGTCTGAATAGAACTAATCCCCGTCCTCACGATCCACCCCAGTTTACTTGATCTCTTCCTGGAATGTAATGCTCACCAAGAGTCGGGTGATTCCTCCATGTTTTGTTTTGTTTTAAATTCTTTTAGCTCACACGCGCTATAGATAGTCTTGTGTGTTTTTTAAATCAATGAGACCATACTGTAAGTATCTGTTTACAGTTTTTTGAAAACCTTAAACATCAGGTTTATCCTAATAGGTCCATAGCGAGTACTTTCTTCAGTTTAAATGGCTGTATTCAGTTGTGTGATGATACAGTTTGTTCAGCCATCCCTCCACTCTTGGACATTTAAGGTGTTTCCATTCTTTTGCTGTTGCCACAGTGCTGCAGTAAACATCCTTAGTGTGTGTACACGTACAAAGGCAGGTCACACTGGGATACACCTAGACGTGGAATTGCTGGCTCATAGCGTATGCACGCCTTCAGCCTTACTAGATACTATGAAGTACTTTTTGTCAATGAACAAAGCCTTTATGTCAGTGAACGCTAAGCCTTTATGTCAATGAACGCCTGCCAGTGAAATGTGCAAGAAGTGATATTCGGTTTTAACCTGCATTCCCTGGTCACTGAATGAGGCTGAACATCTTTCCACGTTTGTTAGGTGTGTGGGTTTGAGCTGCGAATTGCTTTTCCTGTCCTTTGCTATATTCTCTTTGGTTCCTTGGTCTTTTTCTTAATTGGTTGGAAGGATTACTGCTCCATCCAGGTATTTGTTGATGATATGCCTTCTCTGACTTGTCCAAGGCTGGAACTCTGCACCACTGTACCACTGCCTCTGCCTGTGGCCGAAGAGCTTTGTGAGCAGCTGTTCTGCAAAGGGGGCACCACTCAGGAGAGGGCTCTGATCAGGGGTCTGGGCACCTTCTCTAGGAGGTGCTGTACCCGGAAAGGGAGAGTGGCTTCTCCAACAAAGCCTCATCTCTCTCCTCCATCCCATGATCCTCCCCACCCCAGCGATGCAACCCTGAACCTGGCTAGTACGTGGGATCCACGTTCAGTGCCGGCAGAGTCTGGGTGGCAGTCCCCCGTCTGCCTGGGCAGCTGCGTGCGTGCCATGAGTGCAGTGGACCCAGCGGCTGGGAGGAGAGGTGAGTGCAGTCGTGGTTGTGGTGTCAGGTGGGAGCTCTGGACTGCTCTCTGTGCTGGCCTGGGGCAGACCTGGAGTGGAGAAGCGCTGTCACGCACTGGGGGGAGGCCCAGACCAGGAGTCACCTTCAGCTTCCAGGGGCCCAGTGCTTGCTCTGGGCTCAGCCGGTGCTAAGGCTTTCAATCCTGGGATATGTTTTGAGGCTCCCACACCTCCCAGAACTTGTTCTTGCTACTCCCATTTTACAGATGGGAAATCTGAGGCCCAAGAGATACAGGACCTTGTCCAGGGACAGCCGGCCTGTGATCACAGAGGCTGGGTTGGACCTCAGGTCTGCGTCCAAACCCCTTTCCTCTGCTTCCAGGAGACCAAGGGTACTTGGAGGTCTGGGGCTTGCTGGCTGGGGTTTTAGCCCAGGCTGGCCCTCTTGAGCGAGTAAGGAGGAAAGGAGGTTTCCTGGGTAATAGGGTGTCTCCAGGCCTAGCTCTCCTGAGACTCCACAGAGTATACTGACATCAGCTCGCAGTGTTGTCCAGCAACCTTGGAGCTGGTAGTGATTAAAGGGAGTCAAAAGTTAACCCTCGCCAGTTCTGTAGAAACAACACCTTCTGGTATAAGGGTGTGTTTGTGAGCATAGCAATGTGCCTTTGGCAACAAACGTGGCACTGGTTGGGTCTGCCAGGTCCTGGGCTGACCTCTGACAAGCCCCTGGCCCCTTGTTTGACCAGGTCGTGGCAAAGTAAGGGTGTGGAAATTTTTAACTTGGCGAAACCTTCTGTTCACACTTGTTCTGCTAATTTGCTCATTCATTTAGACATCTGTTCATTTCAGTATTCGTCAGTTACCTACCACACATCAGGTGTTTCATTTGGTGCTGGAGATACTGTGGGCCACAAGGAGTCCCTGCTTTCTTGGGTCCTATGATCTTGTGAGTACGGGAGACACTGTGGTGTTCCTGCTACAGAGGAAATGAAACAGGGCGACCGGGTGGGACAGACTGAGGGAGTGGTTGGGTAATCTGGGACCCGGTGCCAAGAGGAAGCATGGAAGCGTGAGTGCCAGGATCCTTGAGGGGTGGCTGGGGAGAGCAGCCTGTGCTTGGGTCCCAACAATGATTCCAGATCCCCCCAACATTTATACTGTAATCGACCCCCCTGACAAGGACTCAGATGTGAAACTCCTGGCACTGACCTTGCCTCGTCCTCCATCCTCAAACGGCGTTGGGGTGCAGATGGGGGCATGTGAGCTGAGATTCTTATCTTTGGGGAGGGGAGGGTGTGTTTAGGAAGTGTGGTGAGGCCTCGGGGGTCACCCGGGACCTCTTCAGTTCAGTGCCCACCCAGTTCTGCTCCACGTAAGGTTCAGTCCTTAGTGCTGTGCTTTCTGGTCACAAAACAGGCTGAAAAAGTGTTTTTTCAATGATGGCTGCCGCCTCAATGTAAGTAATTTTTAAGGGGATAGTTTACTTGCTTTGTTTTGTAGTGAGTCTTTGGAATCCTGAGTATGGGCCCCGCAGACAGCGTTCCTCAGCGCTGACTAGCCGCAATGCAAGTCCTCCACGGCCACGTGAGGCTGCGGCCACCTCACCCGCTGGGGCGCGGCGGGGCAGGTGCAGTCCACCATCTTCAGAAGGGGCATCTGGAGGCCGGAGGGAGGGACGGGCCTGGCCGTACTGGTGGTTTCAAGCCCCAGTTCCTGTAGGGCCTTCAGCTTTGGCTTCTTGGGGCTAGATTCACTGGCCCCTGGCTGGGAGATAGGAGGAGGGAATCGTGCCCGGGAGCCTGGCGCAGCAGGTCGACGGCCACACCGGAGTTTTTCTTAATTTATTGTGGGCATGAACCTGTACTGTTGACTCCCCACCCCGTCACTACACTTAAGCTCTTTTACCCAGCGAGTGGAATTCAAAGCTCGAGCCCCGCCCTGGCCAACTCCAGAAGTATGATCTTCACGTGGTTCTTTGTGGTGTCTTGTGACTGGTAGCTGCTAAGGTGGAGAATACAGTGTTTCTCTGCAGGGGACTGCAGGCCTGGGCTGTTGGAGACGCCTGCTGGGGGTGGAGGGTATCCTGTGGACCCCCAAGGTGGGGAGCAGAGAGCCTTCCTGCCCTGCAGGTGGAAGCCTCTGCAGCCCCTTTCCTCCAAGCTTAGATGGCTGGAGAGATGCCCCATCTGCCCACTGGTGGGCCTTGAGGCAGTTGGTCAGTTACTCTGCCCTTTGCCGCTTCACAAGAGCCCCGGGCCAAGACCAGCTCCCTCCCTACTGGGGCTGCAGGTCACGCTGTGCTGTTCAGGCTGTGTCTAGCCAGCGGCCAGGCCAGAGGGGCTGGAGTGGGTATCTGACCTATTGCTACCGCCTCTTCCCCTCTTGCTCTGCCTGCTCTGTGGCGGTGTAGTTCCCGATGAGTAAGTTAATTCAACAAACTTGTGTCGAGAGCCTGCTGTGTACCAGTCACTGTTCTAGACATTGGTGATACAGCATCGAACAAAACGACAGCCAAAGTTTTTCGCAAGCCAGGGAGAGGGATCTGAAATGTGAGGTGTAGGGGGGATTTTTGACCAGAGGTGGAGAAGATGAGTGGAGAACTGAGTGGGTAGATACCAAGCCTGTGTCTAGGGGAAAAGCATTCCAGGCTGAAGGAACAGCCAGAGAGGAGGGAGTGGGCCTAGCCCAGTCAAGAACAATGAGGCCCGTCTGAGTAGAGCAGACTAAATGAGGGAAATGGGGAAGGAGAGCAGAGAAGTGCTGGTGGGGAGATCACGTGCATTCTTACAGGTCAGAGCAAGGGCTTGGCCTTTCTGAGTGGATGGGCACCATGGAGGGTTTCTGAGCTGAGGAGAGGTGATACAGGTGACCCATTCTGGAGAATTGTGGTTAGTTGACGACACCCAGGAGTGGCTGATCACAACACAGTGCGACTCCAGTGGCCTGTGTCCTCACCTCGCCTCACCTCGCAGTTGTGTTAGTTACATCAAATTCAGCGTCCAGCTCAAGGCCCCCAGGAATAACGGCAGAGGACTCTAAGCTGAGAGGAATCGCTGTGGGTTAGCTGGCACTGTCGAGATTCACACACCTCAACAGGCTGGAAACATGGCAGGCGACTCCCGAGATGAGACGTTTGCAAGCAGCTGTAGTAGCACAGTCCTGCTCTTTGGTTCCAGAGGGTAGCCACATGAGATCAGGGCGCAGGAGACCTGGCTTACCAGCTGAGGGGTGTTGGTTCCCTGCCAGTGAAGCGGCATGGCCGTGAGAAAGTGAACGCGGTCTTTGCCAGCATTTGTGGAAGTCTGGTGTCCAGATGGAGGGCATTGGTGATCCCATGAATACAGCTGCGGGCTTTGAAGACATGCTGGAGGGCTTCCAGGGGGCCAGGCGACTCGCCTGGGAAGGCGAGCAGGAGGCTCCTCTCAGCTGTCAGGAGCCTCCGAAGGACTTTGATGTGACGGCGGGCAGCTTCCTCCTGTTGCTCCAGAGGGCTGCAGGTGGGCCCTCTGAGGATCTTGGCGTCGTCACAGGATGGTTTAGGGGCGGCGGAGGGCAGGAGTTAGGAACGCGCCTCTGGAGCTAAGCTCCTCACCAGCCCGGCGACCCTGGGCAAGCTGCTGACTCTTTTTGCACCTCGCTTCCCTGTCTCCACAATGGAGGTAATAATAGTGTTTAACTCACAGGGTTGAGATCATACTCGGAAAGCCCTTAAGAGTACCTGGCAGAGCAGCTCTCGATACGTGGTAATGTCTGGCGACATTTGGTTGTCAGAACTGGAGAGTGGGGGTCATACTGGCCTCTAGTGGGCAGCGGTCACGGTGCCGGTAACCATCCAGTGGTGCCCAGGATAGCCTCCACAGTGATGACTCACCTGGTCCCCAGAGCAATGGCAATGAGGTTGGCACCCCCCTGGTCTTGCACACAGTAAGTGCACAGTACATGTCAGGATCAGTAAGGGATGTCATACATTTTTAGTCTCATCTTATTACTCGTGTGTCAGATTTTTATAAAACATCTGCTACGTCCTAGGCACTGTAATAGAGTCTGAAGATATAATGCAGGCCTGGACCACAGAGGTCATAGTCTCATGGGCAAGATACGAAAACACATAATAATGTGATATAAAATTATATTATGTGATAAAGCATCTTCTCTAGGTGCTCTGGTAGACTCTTGGTATAGACAAGCCTCCAATTTCAGAGGTCAGAGGATAGTGGGCAAGCCATGAAAATAGTAATTATATAATACAAAAGGTTTACTACCTATTAAGAGCTAAAATCAAGATATAAACAATTTTTTGTGGAAAGAAAAACATTGCTTAGAAATGTCAGAAAACACTTCGTAGAGGAGGGGCCGGCGCTGCAGAAGGAGTGAGATTGTTGAGGCTAACGGGGGCTGCGTAGGGTCTCCCTGCTGGAGGAAAGCCCGTGCAGAGGTGGGCTTGTGGAAGAAGACGGCACCTGCAGCGCACGTGGCAGGAGCCCCGAGATGCACACGCAGGCCTTGGGGCCCGGGACTGAAGTGCCCTGGTTGCCTCTAAAAAGCTTTGGTTTTTCATTGGAGGAATGGGGAGTGATTGGAGCAGGAGGGTGGTTTGATCCAAACCATTTCTGAGAAAGATACCGTGTTGGCAGTTCTGAGGAAGAGGCTTGAGTGAGGAAAGACTTGTGGTGAAGAGACCAGTTAGGAAGCAGATAAATTGGGGTGAGATCTGGAATCAACCTGTGGCTCAAGAAGAGGAGATGCAGCCTGCTTTCCGAAGTACTTCTGAGGCTCTAGACTATGTGGCCCTCACGCTGCGCTGAACTTTATCAAGCTTCACATCCCAGTGCCTCCTATAATAGCGAGCGTTTAGTGGGAGTTCAGCAAACATTTGCTGGAACGAGGAACTGGGGGTAGAATGGGTAGCGTTTCGTAGGGATGGTGTGAAGGCGAAGAAGATGTTGGGCGGATGAGCTGATGAGAATGTGGGGTGGGGGGGAGCGGGGAGACGCGGGTCCAGTTGTGGACGTGTTACGGGTGACTAGTTTAAGATCCTCCAGGGAGGATGAGCCATAGAAAATTAGAAAGATTAGGACAGGATCTGGGAGAGAAATTACAGAGCCGAAAAAGAGCTTGAATCATCAGGGTCTGAGTAGTAGTTAAGCCTCTGAAAATGAATGAACCTGGCCTGTGTAAACAAGTAGAGGAAGAGCAGAGGGTCAAGGGCAGCTCCCTGGAGAACGCCAGCACTTAAAGGGGGTGGAGCCAGTTTGGAGGAAACCTGGAGAGAGTCTTGACCTGGAAGCATCGGCCTGTTCGTAGCAAAGGCTTCAGAGTACGGGGAAGAGCGAGAATAAATCTTTTTCAGGTTTGACCATTAGGAGGCCACTGAAGGCTTTGGCAAGAGCGATTTCAGCTCAGACAAGGATCAGGGGTGGAGTAGGGCAGAGGGTTGAGTGGGAAGCGAGCATGTAGCACAGATTAAGGAGTCTGACCACTGGAGCTCGAGATGGAGATGGAGAGGTAGCTTGAGGAGGAGACAGAAGCAGAGAGGGGGGTTGTTTTGTTTTAGGCACAGGGAGACTTGACTCTGTTTCTGAGTCAAAGGGAGCGGAGGAGGGGGGAGAGGTGGAAGCAGCAAGGCCGAGGGGGATCACTGGTTGGGAGCAATGCTGGAAAGGTGGGCGGGGACCCAACCCAGTATCCGGGTGGGCCAGGAGTGGCAGGTGAGTCTAGAGGTGGCAGGCAGGCAGCTCCGGGTTTTCCCCACAGGACTGAGGGACAGTGACACGGATTACGGCTTCTGCCCCACTGGTTTTCCCATCCCCCTTCTCAGGAACATTAAGCCACAGCCCTCTGATGGGCCCAAGGGCTTGGAGGGGCCTGGCGTCATGCCATGTCCATGGGTGACGTCCAGTTCTGTTCGTCTTGGTACAGCGGGTACCCACTGAGTACTTGCTGTGTGAGGCTTTGAGCGCCAGGCAGCAGGAGGCTTCTGTTCTTCACCGCGTCCTCCAGTTCTGCCCTTTGGCGACTCCGTGGCAGGGCTCAGCAGCCTCGCTGCAGCGGGGGACACTGTGGTTCTTAGCAGAGCACCGGGAGGGCACACAGCCTTCCCGCCTTGGGGTCAGCTTTACCTAGCGGGTCGGGTGAGCCAGTCTCCTGGGCAGCTGGTGGCAGGCAGAGGTTGCTGCACCTTGGACATGAGTGGACGAGATTTCTGTTCTCCTGCCCAGGTACCCTGCTGTGACTTTTCTTCTGTCCTTTTGTCCCTGGGGTGGGGACGGCTGCTGGGAGAAGGCTCCCTGTTGTCCAGAGGCAGCAGGCAGCCCAAGAAGCCCGCGCCCCTGGAATCCTGGGGGCTGAGCCATCCTCTTGGCTTGGCCAGCAAGGGGAGGGGGTGGGTAGGTGGATGACATCCCTGGGGGTCTCTCGGAGCAGACCCCAGGACTAGCCAGTCTGCTTAGCATAAGACCAGCACAGTTTAGGAGGAAAGTGCAGAACGTTACTGGGGAAGAGGTCAAAAAATAGTAGTTTTCTTGTTCAGGACCCATCACCTCCGACCACCAAAGTTCTCCTTCACTGAGGACAGCTGAGTCCTTGACCTTCAGTTACTGCACAACACACTCTCTGTAGCGTTCTCCATTTTGGCTGCATGTTAGAATCACCAGAAAGGTGAGCTTTTTTTGTTTGGTTGGTTTTTTACTGGCCAATGCCTGGGCCCCATGCCCAACCAATTAAATAAGACTTGGAAAGTGGGGTCTAGATGTCAGTAAATGCCTCAGCTTCTCAGGTGATTGCCTTGTGCCCCGAGTGCTGTGACCTGCTGTTACAGGGAGATGGAGTACGCTGGACTGAATCCTGATCAGAAAGGACTGAGAGCACGGAGGGTGGGAGAGGCTGCAGTTCATAATGTAAAGAATGTGAGAGCCTGAAGGATCTTGTTTAGAGCTTTGCAGCTCTCCGTGCGGTCCCAGCCTAGCAGCAGAGCACCACCTGGGAGCCGGTTAGAATGTTGGACCCACGACACCCACTGAATCAGAACGTACACATCAAAGATTGAGAACCGTGCTTTCGCCATTATCAGAACCAGTGGTTCTCAACCTTGGCTGGGTTAGAATTGCCCCTGGGTGCTTGAATACATTCCAGTGCCAGGCCAGACCACTTAAGTCAGAATTTCCAGTTATGGGACCCAGATACTGCAGTCCTCCCGTTCCGCCAAGGTCAAGGACATCCATCTTGATAAGCGCATCTCAAGCTCGAATGTGCATGTGAGTCATCAGGGGATCTTACGCAAACGCAGTTTCTGATTTGTGCCTCTGGAGGGGTCCGGGATTATACATTTCTAATAAGGTCCCTGGTGAGGCTCAGGCTGCAGATCTGATAAATATATTTGAGTCACAAGCATTTCTTAAGCCAAATTCCCAGTTTTACAGCTGAAGTAACTGAGGGTCAGAGAGGGAAAAGTGACTCCCCCAAGATAACCCAACACGTTATTCATTCAATACTTGCTGAGCACTGGCTGTGTGTCAGGCAGTGTGCTACATGCTGGGGCTCAAGCTGGGAATAAGACAGACCCGATTCCTACCCTCACAGGGCTTATGTGCAGTGGGGGAGACAGACAGAGAGCAAGTAACTAAACGAATTACAGATCGGGAGAAGCGTGTGAAGGGGATAACGTGGTAGGGCATGACTTGGCAGTTGTGGGTAGGTCGGGGAGGCAGGCCACCCTCGGAAAAGCAGTAGGTCTTGACTTTCACTGGGGTCTGCTGATTACAACTCTAGAGCTCTTCTTTACTGGACAGGACCAGCCCCCATCCCCACTGGGATTCAGAGATGGGCCCTCCTGACCCTGCTGAAAACATCTGGCTCTGGTCCCCACCCCTATCCCTTTCCCCCACCCGGCTTTCTCTTTCCCTCAACACTCTCATTCTTGGGTATTTGCGGACTCAGGGTGGAGCCTGGGGAGTACCCCTGGGAGCAGAGCATCGATTCCATAACAGGACAGTGTTACGGAGGATAATCGATTTATGATTTCTAACCAAAACCAGACCTCGTCCAGATGCGGTCCCCCACCATTGAGAAATAATTTGAGATTTTTCATTTCTCCCCAAAAGAGCACAAACACTAGGGCTTCCCTCCCTTTCCTGATCCTTCAAAAGAACCACGTGGGCAGCTTGTGAAGATGCCCATCCCAGGTCCCACCGCAGCTGGCTGAACCTATCCCCGGAAAGGGCCCTGGAATCTGTGTTTAGTATGTGGCCCATCTGATTCCTACAACCCAGATCCTTGGGGAGGATGTCATGGAGAGAAGAAACTGGCGCTCTGCACGCATCCCGTGCCTCTCTGTGTGGCTGTGAAAGCTGCAGAAATTTCTTCCCGGTGACTCAGAAGCACGGTCCTTGGCTGGCTTTGCGACTGGAGGGACCTCGCTGTTGATGTGCATGTAGCAACTCACCCCTCCCACAGCCCTGTCCTTACCTTGCCAGCCTCTGCCCTTACCTGAAAGGGTCTCCTTTCTCTCCTCTGACCAGCCAGACCCCTCTCACTCTCCGCGCTCCTGTTCAAACAGCCTGCCTCCGTTGAGTTTCCCCCATGGACCTGGTGGTGAGGGCTTGGACTCTGTTTGGACTCAGCCAGAGGCTAGAAGGGCTGCAAGAGAACTTGTGGACCATCTGATGGTCCCACAGTCACCCCAGGGCCTGGCCCGAGCAGATCTGTTCAGGTGGAATGGTGAGAGATTGATGATAGAGGCGTGGACGGTGGCCAGAACCAAGGGAATGCCTTGGATGTGGAGAAAAGATAAACTTCAGTTGTGTACAATGTGAATCACGCCTTTGTACAGTTAGCTTAACTTTCATGTAGAAAATGGGTGGAGGTACATCTGTTTCCTGGAGCTGACCCTTCCGAGGTCCAAGTGAGGGATAGGACACAGTGGGGGGAACCATGCCGGGGAGGCTGTGGTAGGCTGGTCTGGCCTGGGACGGAATTCGTGAAGGGTGGGACTTGGTTTCCCTCTCTGGGGCGTAGGCCCCGCCTGGACCGCTGATGCTGCCTTTGAGGGGTTAGGGAGATGCCCAGGGTGAGGAGGGCCACTCCCTGGATGGCCGCCCTGGAAGCAGCTTGGTGCTTTCTGGAGGCGGGAAGAGGCAGGCTGTGGGTGTGCCCTGCTCCAGTGTCTAGGCGACAGTGTTTGTGGTGCTGACCAGACACCTGTGACTCCTGCCTCCTAGGTGGCCCGAGGCAGCCGGGATGACAGCTCTCCCCAGGAACCCTGGCACCTGAGAAACATGATCAGCAAGTCCCGTGAGTATTCCCCAGGAGCTCCCCACCCTGCGGGGTGGGCTCCCCAGAAGCAAGGGGTTGGGGAGGGACCGACACGGAGCCAGGGGCCCCTGTCTTCATCCTGAAGGACGGCAGAGACACTTGGGTCCAAGCCCTGAGCCAGAGAACTAGGGCCAGGCGAGGGCCTGCTGTGAGCCGGCCTTGCAGGGGCCCCAGCTGAGGCAGCTGAGAAGGGGGCCTGGGGCTGTGCCTCCCTGTTTCTGCTTCCAGCTCTTCCGTGCGTTCGCCCTGCAGGCTGGAAACTCCTGGCCACGCTGGCTCTGGTCCTGGTCGTCATGGTATGGTACTCCATCTCCCGAGAAGACAGGTACATTGAGCTGTGAGTCCACCTTTCATGTCCTTCCGTGGGTTCTTCTTGGGAACCGGGCTCAGGGATGGAGCGTCATGAGGTGGGGACCTAGTGGGGGGACAGGAGGGTTCAGAGAGCCAGGGCATGACCTCTCCCATACACTACTAGCCCAGGATCCTCTGTGAGGGGAGTTGGTGGGTTTTGGGGGGTAGGACCTGGGATGACTCCCCGGGGTTCTCACCCAGGGAGTTCAGGAGAACAAAGAACTGGCTTTGCAATGATTTGGTTTCAAAGTGGGACTTGGGCTGACACCGGTGCAGCCGGAGAGTCGCTCTCCGGGGCCTTGGGGCCGGCGTACCCTGGGAGGAGGTGGAGGCTGCCTGGAAAGCTGGCCCCCGGGCCCGGGAGGTCTGACTGGAGCGCCTGCCTCTCTCCTTTTCTGTCTCCAGCTTTTATTTTCCCATCCCAGGGAAGAAGGAGCCATGCCTCCAGGGTGAGGCGGAGAGGATGGCCTCCAAGCTCTTTGGCAAGTATGTGAGGATGCGGGGTGGGCCTGGGTGCCGGCTAGATGGAGGGAACCGTGCTGGTGGACGTGGGCCAGGGGCAGCCTGTGAGGGAGGGAGAGGCCTCGGTGTGTATACGTAATGTGAGTCAGGGGTCTGACCCAGTTTCTGGCATGAAGATGAATCTCTTTCTCATCCCCACCCTGCCTTCACCTCGGCACAGCTACTCCCGAGAACAGCCCGTCTTTCTGCAGCTTAAGGATTATTTCTGGGTCAAGACGCCATCTGCCTACGAGCTGCCCTACGGGACCAAGGGGAGTGGTAAGTATCCGCCTGGTCAGGTGGGCACGGTGGCCTCACCTTGGCCGCACAGCTTCCCGTTTCCTGCTGTCCGTGGTCCCAGTGCCCAGGTTCTCAGCCAGGCCTAGATCCTGGGGGCAGGGCAGGGAGGGTTGACAGCCTTTGGAGATCAGCCCCTTCGTTGCGGTTCTTTTGTAGAAGACCTACTGCTCCGGGTGCTGGCCGTCACCAGCTACTCCCTTCCAGAGAGCATCCAGAGGTGAGGAGACCCTCCCTCCTGCCCCAGTGTGAAACCGTCATGGTCTGGCACCTCCCAGTGAGCCTGCCTGTCTCCAGGGGAGGCGGGCACGCCAGTCCCCACGGCGGCTGAGCCTGGGTACCAGGCTGCTGGAGTGGGCAGAGGCTGCTGAGGGTATTGCATGGTAACAGGCAGGCCTGGGCAGCAGTCGGGGGCTCCGAAATGGGGTTTCTTCTTGGTACTCCCCAGGCACCTTCTCTCCTCCTCTCTCTCTTCCGTGCTCTGTTCAGTTTCCTCCCCCTTGAAAGCCCAGGGCTGCAGGCTCGGCATGACCAGAAGCAGGACTCCTTGGAGAGGCCTGGTCCGTGGGGGCCAGGGGCTGAGGGGCTGAGGGGGCCTGGGCAGACCGGGGCAGGAGCAGGGGCTCCTTCTGGGTCTTACCACCCTGTTCCCGGGGCAGCCTCAAGTGCCGCCGCTGCGTGGTGGTGGGGAACGGGCATCGGCTGCGCAACAGCTCGCTGGGAGAGGCCATCAACAAGTACGACGTGGTCATCAGGTCTGTATGAGCGCCCTTCCCTCTTCTGTTTGGAGGCGATGGTAAACAGACCCAGTGGGATTCTAGGTGACGGGCATCCTCCTCCCTGCCTCCCAGGTTAAACAGCGCACCGGTGGCTGGCTACGAGAATGATGTGGGCTCCAAGACCACCATGCGTCTCTTCTACCCTGAATCCGCCCACTTCAATCCCAAAGTGGAGGACAACCCTGACACGCTCCTTGTCATGGTAGCTTTCAAGGCCATGGACTTCCACTGGATTGAGAGCATCCTGAGTGATAAGAAGCGCGTAAGCGGAGAGACTGGCGGGGGTGAGGTCGCAGCCTGGGGATGGGGACGCCGCCCGGGTCAGGCCCTGCCGCTCCATCACGTGTGCCCCACGGTCCTCAGGAGCCAGTAAGGGGAAGGTGTGAACTCAGTGTTCTACTGCAGGGGTCAGACAGCAGCAGCGAAGGGCACCCTAAGCTCGAGGCTGCTTGGGACAGAAGAACTGCCAAAATATGTTTGCCGGTGAGAAGCTTGGCAGCAGAGGGACCAGTTGGTAGTCATCTCCAGGTGGAGGCAGTTAGAACAGTCGAGATCTCTGTCCTTCTAGGTGGACTCCAGAAAGTCCGCTCTGTCTCTTTGCCATCCAGTTGACAGCTGAACTGTCCGACTGTCCATTTTTTGCCACGTGTTCAGCTGGCCCCTTCTACCTGCATGGCTATACTTGGAAGCGGGCAATGGTTGGAGCCCATACTCTACACACCATGGCACCTGGCCTCCCCTGGGGGGTGCGCCGCTCCCCTCTCTCCCTCCTCCTCTCTTCTGGTCTCCTCTCCCACCTCTGGTGTAGGCCTCCACGTCCCTCCCGTCACCCCGCGCTCCCGAGGGCCTGTGCCGTCAACACAGGGGCCCCGTCCCCTGGAGAAGCCCCTCCCCCTCCCCGTTTCAACCCACTGGCTCTCTCCCTCCCACCTCCACCCGCCTAGGTGCGAAAGGGCTTCTGGAAACAGCCTCCCCTCATCTGGGACGTCAACCCCAAACAGATTCGGATTCTCAACCCCTTCTTCATGGAGATTGCAGCTGACAAACTGCTGAGCCTGCCGATACAGCAGCCGTACAAGATTAAGCAGGTGACGACGGGCTGCAGACGGACGGGAAGCCAGAGGGCTGGGGTTCTCTGTGGGAAGTAGGAGGGACTTCCTAGAGGCTCCAGAAGGCCAGGGAGGACCCCAGGCAAGGGGAAAACAATAGCAGAGACGGCAGCACACGGCCCCCAGGCGCACACCTGTAATCAGAGGCAGGTATTCTGGCTTTTACAGCAAGGGAGGGCACACACTCTTGAGATGCTCTGGGGCATCTCCAAAATGGGGAGTCAGGGAAGGGTATGTTTAGGACTTGGGGGCTAGAAGAAGAGGGTGCCTTTGGCAGGCGCTGATCAGAATCTGTACACTGGGGATTTGCTGGGACAGTCAGTAGTCGTCTTTTTTTTTTTTTTTGGGCCGCGGGCCGCACGGCTTGTGGGATTTTAGTTTCCCGACCAGGGATTGAACACGCACCCCCGGCAGTAAAAGCGTGGGGTCCTGGGTTTCCCTGGTGGCGCAGTGGTTGAGAGTCCGTCTGCCGATGCAGGGGACGCGGGTTCGTGCCCCGGTCCGGGAAGATCCCACATGCCACGGAGCGGCTGGGCCCGTGAGCCATGGCCGCCAGGGCAGTCCCAACAGTCAGTAATCTTATGTTTAGGATATGGAGCCCAGTGGTTACTATTTGATCACTTCATCTGTGATCCAGTCTTGGAGCATATTGGTCTAAAGGAGTTGAAAGAATGTGAGAATGCAGTTGGTCCTGCATATCATGGTTTGGTAGGTGTGACAGTTTGGGAAGTCAGGGTGCAGTTTGCAAGTTCTGGTTTTGGTTTCGGCTCGCACAGCCCTCCCTGGTGGTCTTCTGCTGGCGGGTTTTGGCACACTGGGTAGCTTCCCAAGCAGGTACTTCCACCGTATCTTTGAGCCCTCAGAGAGGCTGTGTGAGGTAGGAGACAGAAGTAATGATCAGGGCTTCCCTGGTGGCGCAGTGGTTGAGCGTCCGCCTGCCGATGCAGGGGACGCGGGTTCGTGCCCTGGTCCGGGAAGATCCCACATGTCGCGGAGCGGCTGGGCCCGTGAGCCATGGCCGCTGAGCCTGCGCGTCCGGAGCCTGTGCTCCGTGACGGGAGAGGCCACAACAGTTGAGAGGCCCGCGTACCGCAAAAAAAAAAAGAAAAAAAGAAGTAATGATCAGACATAGACAGGACTCACGGTGCTACCTGCTGTATGGCCTTGGGCCAGTCAGCCACTCAGAGCCTTGGTTTTCTTATCTGTGGGGTGGGGAAAATAGGAGTACTGACCTTTTAAATTTAAAAGGTAATTACGTGATGTGCTTATCACGGAGGTTGGCACACCATGAATGCTCGATAAACAGTTGCCAAGTTTTGAATAAACGATTTTATTCTTTCTTTTCTTTTCTTCGGCCGCGCTGCATGGCTCGCGGGATCTCAGTTCCCTCACCAGGCAGGGATCAAACCTGGGCCACGGCAGTGAAAGACCGGAATCCTAACCACTTGGCCACCAGGGAGCTCCCCATGATTCTATTCTTTACTGAATATCTACTGCGATTCAGCTTCCTAGGTTGAATGCCTGCTTTTGCGACTGCTCAGCGCCAGGCCCCAAGTTTGCACGCACGGGGAATAAGACATGCCCTCTGCCCTAAGGAAACTCGGTCTAGCGGAATAGACATGCAGGATGCAGCCCGGAATGGCAAAGCGCTCCGATCGAGGGTTGTTCCGAGTGCTGCGGGGTCTCAGAGGAGGGGCGGAACTCTGCTTGGGGCTGTCTGGAGGTGGTGCCACTGGAAGAGGTGGTACTGGAGCTGGGCCCTAAGGGGTCGTGGGGCCCATCAAGCAGAGAATTGGGGAAAGGGATTTCATTTGGCAAGACCAAACAACGCCCCTGGCACTGAGTTCTAGTGCACATGGAGTTGGGTGGGGGGCAGCAAAGAGGAGTTTTCTGGCCCTGGTGGCAGAGGGTGAAGGCTAGAGAGGGAAGCCAGAGATTAGGACCAGAACCCAGCTCCTGGCAGGAGGAAGAGGGAGAGGAAGGGATGAACTTGAGTTTCCTGTCACTGCCTCACAGATAACCACAGTGTAGAGGCTTGAAACAACACCCATGTATTGGCTCATAGTTTTGGAGGTCAGATGTCCAGTACAGCACGGCTGGGTTCTCTGCGCAGGGTCTACAAGGCTGAAATCAAGTTGGCAGCTGGGCTGCGTTCTTTTCTGGAGGCTCGGGGGGTGGAATTTGCTTCCAAGTTCATTCTTGTTGTTGGAAGAATTTGGTTCCTTGTGGTTGCAGGACCGAGGTCCCCATTTCCTGGCTGGTTTTCAGCCTAGGGGTGGTACCCTCAGCATGTAAGAGCTGCCTGCATACCTTGCTGTCTGGTCCCCTCCATCTTCAGGCCAGCAATGCGTGATAAACCCTCTTGTGCTTCACACCTCGCACTTCCTCCACTGCTGATCTCTAGACCCAGATATAAAAGCTCATGAGATTAGGTCAAGCCCACCAGGACTATCTATTTTACAGTCTACTGTGCCACATTAAGCAATATAATACAATGTAATATATCTCATCATATTCATAGGTTACACACACTCTCAAGGGCAAGGGGTCATTTGGGCTTCATCTTAGAATTCTTCTGCTACAGCATTTCTTTTAAGGTGAAATTGAGAGATTTGTGACAGTTTCCAGCACAACTAGGTGGATGGTAATATGTTTAACAGTTACAGGAATACACGGGAAGAGAAGAGTTTGCTAGAAGGTGACGCATGTGTGGTTTGGCAGAGGTCTGAACCGGATGAGATAACACAGTTGGCGGTAAAAGCAACAGGGCTGAAATGGAAGGCTGGGGCAGGCAGTGACATGAAAAGATAGGAGAGCTCAGAAAGGGAAGCTGGGGAACACCTGGCCTTAGGGGATCTGACAAGGTCTGGGGAGTGGAAGGCAGGTCATCCCTGCTGAGGAAGGCGGTTTGTGAGGTTAGAATATCAGGTGGCCCATCCCCGTGGATGGCTCAGGGGTGGAGAAAGTGAGGTCCTCACAGCAGCCCATACGGTAGGGGGTGGGGGAGGTACTGCTGTCCCCACTTTATAGGAGGGAGAGCCCACCCTCATGAAGGGCACACAGCCCGGAAATGTGAGAGCCTCAGGGCTTCCAGGAGAGGTGAGTTTCTCCAAGACGGAGAGCAGAACCTTTCCACTCCTTGAGTGACTTGTTTAACGGTTGTAAGCCTCAGTTCCCCATCTGGAAAATGGGGCTAATAATACTATGTACCTCAAAGTGTTTTTGTGAGGACTGGATGAGGTGGCATGTGGGGTGAAATACTTAGCATAGTGTCTGGCACATAGCAGGTGCTCCGAAAATCGTAGATGTTATTATTACTATCATTTTTGTCATCTTGATGGCCATCATCATCCCCAAAGGCCCAAACCCTCCCCAGACGTGTTGAGCTGTAGTATGCGGTATGGTAGCCACGAGCCACGTGTGGCTTTTTTTTTGTTTTTTGTGGCTGCAAGGCACGGCTTGCAGGATCTTCGTTCATCGACCAGGGATCATACCCGAGCTGTCGGCAGTGAGAACACGGAGTCCTGACCCCTGGACCACCAGGGAATTCCCCACATGTGGCTATTTAAATTTAAATTTTCATTAAAATTGAATAAAATAAAAAGTTCAGTTCCTTAGCTGCATGAGCCCCGTATGGCTCGTGGCTGCCATACAGGACAGCACAGATGCAGAACGTTTCCATGATACTAGAAGGTTCTGTTGCAGAACGCTGGCCTAGAGGTGCTGAAAGGAGCAGGCTCCCTCTAATATCTTCCCCACGCTTTGTCCCTCAGAAGCCCACCACAGGGCTGTTGGCCATCACCCTGGCCCTCCACCTCTGTGACCTGGTGCATATCGCTGGCTTTGGCTACCCAGACGCCCACCACAAAAAGCAGTCCATTCACTACTATGAGTATATCACACTCAAGTCCATGGTGGTAAGTGGTCCCTGCTGGTGAACTGGGGACCCTGAGGGAGTGAGGGTGGTCCCAGAGATAGCTCACCGAGAGGTCACACGGAGAGTCAGAACTGGAACCAAGGCATCTGGACTCCCAGGCCAGCGTCCCCTGTATTCTGTCTTCCTTCCGAGAGCCGGTGTGGGGAATGGAGCTCCCGGGGTGCGGGCCTACGGGGAGGGCCAGGTAGCTGCCTGGGAGTTCCTCAGTTGGCTTCCTTGGCTGTCTCCACAGTGGTCAGGCCACAATGTCTCCCAAGAGGCCCTGGCCATCAAGCGGATGCTGGAAATCGGAGCCGTCAAGAACCTCACGTACTTCTGACTGGGCAGGAACTGTACCCATCCGTCTGCTCACCCTGCTGAGTGCCCCCATCCATGGCTATGGGGGGTGCCTGGTCCCAGCTGGGACTCACCCTCCCCTGTGTGGGTAGGAGGAGGCCAGGTCTGAGACGAGGCTGTGTCCCTGGCGGCTCCGGTGGAGGCCAGATCGAGTCAGGGTGGCGGCCCTGAGGCAGCAGGAGCCCGGCCAGGCACGGGGCTTGCTGCTGTGGCATCCCCTCTCTGCCAGCGCCGGGAGATTATTTAACGGGCTATTTAATTAAGGGGTAGGAACATGCTGTGGGCTGGCCCCATGGCATCCAGAAAAGGGGGCATATTACCATGTTCTGCTCACTTTTTACACAAAAGTGATGGACCCACTACGGCCTAGACCCAGAGCAGGCCTCCCAGGAGGGCGAGGCGTCTGGAGCGGGCAGTGCCCGGAGCGGGTGGTGCCCTCCAGAGAAGGGCTGCTCCCTCCCAGCGGGCATGGGAAGAGCACTGGCACAGGGCTTCTGTGGAGGAGAGGACCTAAAAGGGGTTTCAGACTTATTAAACTATTTTTCCTAAAACAGAAGCAGCTGTGATACCTTGTGTCCTTTCAGAGTAAAGAAGACACGGATGCGTAGTGGGCCACAGCAGTGGGTCCCTCTCCCGGCAGTGGACAGGCTTGTTAAAGACCCACTGAGGCCCAGAGTGGGCCAGGGTCATTCAGGAAATAATTATTTACTGAGTACAGTGCCTGGTGGGTGCCAAGTTGTGCTTTGTCACCCTGGCGTAGCAGGCGAGCAAGTGGTGTTCCAAGCAGCCCTGTCTGCTGGACACCGAGCCTGGCATCTGCATCCTGGTTTACTTTCCAGAGGTAGGGAGGGGCAGGAGGATGCCAGGGTGGAGCGCCAGCACCCTCTTCCACCTCCCTTCCTCTCCCTCACCAGCCTCTTTTCCAAAATCTCATTCTGGGAGGTGTGTGTTTGAGGACAGGGGTGGAGACACACAAAGAAAGCCAAGTTTCCCTTCTCAGATTAAGTGGGAATCATAAAATGGAGTTTACAGAAAGTCCTGCCAGTGGCCCAGGCAGCCAGAATTGGGACGGGCAGGGCATGGGGGGCGTCTGAGGGCTGGGCATGGCCTGTCAGCCAGTCGCGGAGCCACAGGATGAAATGCTTTTGCCATCCCCCAGTCTCTAGAATTGACACAGCCCTGCTGTCTGCCTGTCTCTACCCTTGCTCTGTTCCTCATCTCCCCAGGCCCTGCTTAGCTGCCAAGTGGGCTTCCTGCCACTCTCACAGCTGTTCCTTTACATCTGGAGCCAGGAGGGAGAGCTGGACCTCCCCCAGAGGGAAAGGGACTCACAGCTGTGTTCCTGGCTTTCTTGGAAAGAGTTGAGGCCTTGAGGTTTTGAGACAGCAAGGCTGGGACAGGACAAAGAGGGGCAGAGATTTGGGAGCAACAGAGGACCCATTGCAATGGATGGGCAGAAGCCTGGCAGAACACTTTTGCTAGCTGCTCTCCCCCCAGGGGAGACAGGGAATTCTGAAACCAGATTGGGCTGCAGCCCCAAGCCCCCTCCCCTCTCCACCACACGGGCCAGCTTCGTCCCCCAGGCTTTGTCCTGGGGGGCCTTGCTGACTCCGACAGGCGTCACAGGCGTGAGTATGTTCGGGGATCTCAGCTCTGCTGATTCCTGATGCTTCTCCAGCTGCTTCTCGTAAGGGTATGCATGGGAGTGTCCAGTTCCCCGTCCAGGCCATTGAAAGTGGCTGTCAGCACATATGATCCAGCTGGACTGGGGCCACTGCCTGTTACTGAATGTGCCTAAACTCGAGCCAGAATCCAAACTCATACCCCCGCCCCAAACTCCACACACGCGCATGCAGACACAGGAGCGGTTGACATTCTTGCGTGAAGCCTGTGATACCACATGCAGACTAATCACATCCACACAGGAGTGTGTATGGGGAGGGGGTGTATACTCCCCAGACTGGCCATTGCTCCCTGGGGGGTGTGCATTCTCCAGGTTGCCCCAATCTAGGCGGATGGAGGCAGCATCGCTCAGCTAAGGAGCAGGCAGTGGAGCTTTGATGTGGACTTGCTGGGTGGGACTTTTTGGCGGTCTGAGAAAGGAACTTTCATTCTTCAGTTAGCCCGACCGACGTGAATGAACCGCCTGCCAGCCAGCCTGTCTGGTCCTGATTAAACCGTGCCCCGAAAAGGAGACAGGTGGGGAAGCAGGGCACAGCAGAGGGAAGGCACTTGGGTGCAAGTCCACAAATCCGGGTCCTCCACCGGGCTCTGTCACTTAATTCTGGACGACCCTGGGGTGATCACTTCTCCACGTCTCTGCTCCAATTCCTACATCCCTTGAAACAAGAGGGAGGGTCCAGCCAATGAGGACCACCTCTGCCGGAATTATCTGGGCATAATCTAAGAATGGAGATTCTCGGGTCTTACCCAGGCCGCTGCGGGTACGGCCCAGGAATCTGGAATTCTAACAAGCACCCACAACCACTGCTTCGGTCGTCTAGACTACAGGATGATCTCACGAACCTCTTCCAACTCAACAGTCTGCGTGTACAGCCCAGCCTAATCCCCGGAGCCCTTGAGCCGCGTTAATTAGGCGCACGCGCGGTTTTTTCCGGCGGGCGGGGGCGGAGGCGGGGACGCGCATGCGTCGTCCGCGCGGGCGCGGGATTGGCCCCTTCAGAGCGGCGCTCCAGCGCGGAGCGCCCGGGAACCTCTCGGCGCGCTGAGAGGCCGGCGCCTCCTTGGCAACCGGTTCCGGGCCCGGCAACGGCCGCTGAGGCCTCGCCCGTCTGCCCGGTTTGCAGCGGAGCCGCGGTTTTCCCAGCGGGTGTCTCCCTGGGCTCCTCTGAGCTCCCGCTGGGCCTCGGTCACGTGACTTACGTTGACTTCACCGCAGGGGCGGGGGTGAAACAGACTAGGACTGGGAGGGAGCGGAGGATATCTGCTCCGTGCAGTGTAGACTGTGAGGTCCATCTCTCTCCTCCACAGAGGCCTGGAGAAGACGCGGGACTCCCAGCGCGACCACCTAGCTGGGCAAGACAGAGTTTAGGTCTTTATCTAGCCCAGGAACACATTGAAATGATATTCGATATTCACATCAAGTGGCATGTCTTAATTTTGAACACTTCGGGTTTTATTTACACTTTCCGAGGACATGAATACATCCAACTGCCTTACCCCAGAGACTGGCCAGCCTGCGAAAAGTTTGAACTCGGAAGCAGTTCTGTCCGTGAGGCAGTTAGGTGTAAGCGCATACACAGCCGTGCTCTGCCACGTAATCTGTAAACTAGTGATTACGCATGCCTGTCTCACAATGAAGTTTTAAGGATCTAGTGGGAATATGTCTGGAAGAACATTGTGTAGACTGTAAAGTATGACATAAATATTAGATTGGAAAGCTACCTTGCATAATGGAAAATACCGGAAAGCATATGGAACAACTGAGGTCCATCTGAAGAGCCAAACGTACGCCCAGGTATGGCTAATTACAGAAAAGTCTTTGTCTTCAAGTCACCCACAAGCTAAGGAGAGGAAGGTTAAGACATTGGTGAGAGGACTCAAATGCAGGCTTTGCAGAATCCAACAAAGAACTGTGAGTTCAAACTGCTCTCTGGCAGTGGCTTTCAAGTTGAAGTCAGATGCTCTTAGGGGTTTTTGGAGAAAGGGATTTCTTGGGTGGCATTATCCCGTTTCCATGGCATGCAGCATACCAGGGTAGGTTCCTAAACTAAAGTTGAGAAGTACATCTTCAGGGTTGGTAAGCTCTCCGCTAAACCATCCGACCGTTTTGATGTCTTAATTATAGCTTCAGAAAACTATTTGTTGTTCGTTTTGAGCATTTCCATGGTTTTGTACCAGACGTGGTTCCAGGAAATCTTCCCAACTTAAAAGTTTGAGGAGGGATCTATGTGTGTGTATGTCAGTAGGTATAGCCTGTTTTCCTGTCCAGTTCTTCCTCAGGGACCTTCCCTCTCTTGTTAGAGTTTGTGGAGATCCTGCACCCGGGAAATGAAGCGGGGAGATGAACCTTGGGTCTCATTAAATGTCAGATTTGGGGGGAGCCCAAATGTATTGGAGGGCTCCACCTCTTAAAGTAAAGGGATTGCTGGGAGCAGGTTGGGAAGACCACAGTCCTGTCTAGGAGGGTCAGCACAGAGGATCTGACAGAAGTTTTTAGGGAAAACTGAACTTTGGGAGCCAGATTTCAGGTTCCCAGGGAAGACCAGTTGAAAGTACTGCACCCCTCAACAGAGGCGCTGTTTCCTCTGGAGAATCTTGCAAGGCTGGGAGGGTGGAGCTGGCAGAGTGAATGAGAGAAATCACCCCAGGGGAGTCGAAGTTGGAATTACTGAACTAAGCTGTTATTCTGAGGTTTCCTAAAACACTACTTATGTCCATCACCAACTTTAACACTTAAGGAGTGTCTTCACTTGCTTAAAAATGTGTTTCTCTCCTGAGGAAAAATATCACAAGAGGGCAAGTCCGGTAGGGAGATTCTCTCCAGTTCTGTTCTTTTTCTCTGTCGATTTCCGTTCCACTTGCAGCCCTCCATGGCAAGAGAGCTAGGGAAACTTTTAAATAAAACTCAGGAAATTCTCATCTGAAAATTCTGCTGTAGAAGTCCTGAATCCTTATCTGTATCATTTTATCTCTAATGCCTTCTTCATTCCATATTTCTCCCATTAGTGTCATGAATTTGTTTTCTAGTCCTTGAGCAGCAAGGCTGTGGCCCTTTAATTTCTTTACAAAGGTGGTGAAGGTGGTATCTTGAGCTCAGTCCCCTTGAACTTTTCTTTGCCTAGTTGAGGGGCGATGAATCCATTCAGGGGGAATGAATCCCTAGATTCAGCTCCTATCCTGAGTAGCACTTTTCCTCTTGCATAATGGGGAGTAGATTTCAGAGAAGGTCTATTTAATAAGACCCCACTTCTCCCTAAGAAGACCTGTTTCCTGAGACTTCACATATCTTGTCTTTGAACATGAATACTTTAGATTCACCACAAAGAAGACAGCTATTAAGGAGCATTATATGAATGTTCTCGTAGCATTCCAAGATATTTCCAAGGGTCACAGATTGAGAAGCAGTGGAAGGAGATTCCTTTGTGTGACCGGGGCTCCCTGATCAGTGAGCTCGAGGGAGGCTTTTGGCTCGAGGTTTGCAGCTGTTCCGGCCCTGTGGGTGGGCCGAGCAGAGGTCCAGAGAGGAGCTCTGGGAGCATGGAATGGCAGGCAGATACGGGCACCCGGGATGTAGACCAAAACTCAACAATGGATCCTGTGAATGGCATGTGTTCACAGAAGGCCTTTTAAAGATGAGGGCTGGGGTAGGCATGAAACCACAGGGCCTGTGGTCCGAAAGCTTTCGTGTATGTCCAAGACTTTGCCAATAAAGAGAAGGAGGAGACAGATCCAGGAAGAACAGCAGCTAGAGAGGGCAAGAGTGGGCGGTCCTCTCCCTAAAACACAAGTGGATTCATCCAGGAAAACAAATCCTTACTTGTTTTTTCCCAGTTTATGACCTAATTAGGAAGGTGGAAACATAGCGGGTTGGGGAAAAGATGATTACAGCCTTACTGGGTGTAAGAAGTAACTGTCAGAGCAAGGGAATGTTTTATCAGTGACTCTCAGAGATCGCTTGTAGTTTCGATGCTGAAGCTGGCCTGTGGTTACAGCTCCTAAAAACAGCTTCCATAAGAGGCTTCTAAAAGGCTTTTTTAAAGGGAAAGTAAACGTCAAGATTTAGTTGAGATGTCATCAGTTTATGTCTAAACATTCATGTTTCTTTAAAGCAGGCACCCCAAGTGGTATTTTAAATAAAAATCTCTATGCAAATTAGGATAGTTTTTATTTAAATATTTATACCTTTATTTTAATCAAGGGTTGATTTTATAGGGAAACTTACTAGAGAAGAGACTGATCACAGGACTCCCCCTCGTCTTTTTTTTCTGGCGCCATCATAAACAGAGTACAATACCTGGGAAGGGCTGATGGGACTCCTGGAGTGTGTACCTGGCGATTTCAGTTCTGATCCCGTAATAGCAAAGGCCACGGTGCCTCGTGTATGCTGCCCCCATATAGGAAGCGAGAAGCAGAATTCCTGTTGGCTCTTTTCTCCTGTTCTGAGAAATCTCCCAAGGGCTGCTTCACATTTGCTGTTATTTCCCCCTGTTCCTCTCTACTCCGGAAGCTCAAAGGCAGCTTCAAGGCCTATTCCTTTAGAGCACTGTTTCAGTAGTCTCCATCAGAGGTGGATTTGCTGTGGTGCTCTAGTGCTTTGTATGAGACCATTTCCTGTTCCATGAAAGTTGAAGACGTGATGGAAATAACCCTGGCCTTCCCAGACTGATAGTGAGCCTGAGAGTCAGAAACTGGGCCCCCATCCAGTGACTCGGAGCCAGTAACGAATTGTAAAGCTATCAGAAAACTGGATCCTGGCCTTGGGAGGGGTGGGGGTGATTTGATACACAGACGAGCTTTCCCAGGGAGTCGTGGTCTTTCCAGGTCATTTGGGGACTGGCGGTGGAGGATGCCCGTCCTGTTTTCCTACTGGAGCTGTGGCCTGTCCTTGCTCAGCCTGCCCCCGAGTGGGTCCCAGCTCATGGCCTTCAGCGTCGGCCGTTTTCATCTTATTCTAGGATGAAAGTGGCCTTGGGTTTGCACTGTAGAATGGAAACATTTCACAGAGGAAATCATATGTTTACATCTCGTGCTGTCACTTGTTAGCTCTGTGACCTTGGGCCGGTCTTCTTTAAGTTCACTCCCTCGTCTGTAAAATGGTAGTACTTGGTAGAATTGTGAGAATTAAATGATTACAAATGTGAAGCACTCATTTCAGTTAATTTGAAATCACCTACGGGGAAATTCAGGGCCTCCCACTGCCTTAATTTTTTTTTTTTTTAACACTTCCCTTTACCAGCTTTCTTGTCCCCTCACTCCTATGCGAGAAGTAAATGGAGTCAGAGGGGTTGAAGGATGCACACTGCTCAGTCCAGCATCCTTCTCAGTGCCTCAACGGTCCAGAGGCCACCAGAGCCTACTGATTTCCCCTGCCTATGTTCATCTCTTTCACCAGGGCCTTACTTGTGATCTCCTACCCTTTCGGCAATTCTTTGCTGTGTTTGTGCCTCGGAGAGAGCTCAGGGAGTGGGCCCCGTGTAGCCGAGTCTTGACTGTGCAGCCCCATCTTCCGTGATGTCCACGTTCCCACCCTGGGAGTGTCTGAGGTTCCCAAGGGAGAAGAGGGTTCTGTTCTCCAGGAGATCAGATTTCTTCCCTGTTCTCCAGGTTATTCTGTGCCATAACCTTGGGTTCCAAGAAAGAATGGGTACCTCCATCCTATTATAAGTGCTGTGTGTGACGGGGGGAGGATGTGGGCAGGGGGTGAGGGGCAAGGTAGGCTGTGGTGAGGCTTAGGAAGGAGATGTCCCGCCCACCTCCAAGGTGGGGAAGGCTAGGAGAAATGAATGGACAGATCCTCTTAGGGCATCCTCTTCCTTATTCTAGCACACCAAGGCATTTTGCATCTGATCTTAGACCCTTACTCCTTGCTGGCAAAGGCAAAACGTGTATGGGAAGGAAGAGAACTTGTCAAGATTAACCTGGAGCCCACAGGCATCTGTGCTGGGCCAGAAATGGTACCAGGAGCAGGATGTGGGGCTGGGATGTACACTTACATTTCTCATCAGTTTCTACTACCTCAGGCTTGGGTGCTGCAAAGGAAGATATCTAAGGAGGTGGAGGGTTTTGAAGCAATAGGAAATATGGTGGAAGCAGAAACATCCTCTGGGTGGAGGCTCTAGGAAGGCTATGTATACCATCTGTGGGTTGGGGCCATCCAAGGCATCAGTGGAGGAAAGAAGCACAGGCTTTTGTGATGAAGGTTCCCATGGTGGGTAAGGACTCCCAGGGAAGGTTGGAGGAGAAGGGTCTAAATCTGGGGAGGAACCTCCAACCTTTGGGACAGTGTGGGTTCTCCAGAGTTCTGTTTGAATCCTACTTGCAGAGGTTGCATCCTAACTTGGCCCTGTTTATCCACCCCAGCCTGTCTGCCATCACCACGTCAAGCTTTCCACCCAAACAAAGCCATTCGTAGAACATCATTTGAGTCTCAGAGCGTTGGGCTGCCTGGTGGCACAGGCTCTTTGAAGAGGGCCTCCTCCCCTGAACCCCCAACAGAGGGAGCCACCCTTGCAGAATATTGCTGAGAGAAAGGCCTAGAAGGACCCCTCCAATGTGCAGTCTGACCCCTTTGCCCCTGAGCTGTATTTGGCGTGAGTCAGGTGGTTGGTTTCGTGCGCCCTCTGGGTTGGGCACCTCTGCAAGGAGAGGAGTCTGCCCATAGGTCCTATTGTCACCATGACCAGAGCTCTCCACTGTCTGGGAAAACCAAATCAAAGCAGGGCAAGGAACCCTGCGTTCCCAAAGCATCCTCTGAGCTCTTGGGGTCTTGCTGTGACTCTGCAGGAACAAAAGAGTAGAACGCATCTGTTGGAGGAAGGACCCCTCACCTTTATTCTCAGGTGGCAGGCAGGAGTGAGGTGCAGATATGCTTTCTCTCTTGCCCCAGGAGCCTTACTGAGGACAGGACCATGGTTCCTTGTGTGAATCTAGGCTCAGCTGAGAAGGTGAGTCTCATCACCTTAAAGGCCTGCCCCCTAGTCCCCTCAAACCCCACAGATCCTGGGACACAGTCTCTCCAACGGCTGTTTAAAGAACCCTGACCAGAGAAGGTCACACTCCTTATATTGACTCCGAATGTGCAGAGGGGAGGAGGGGAGTACACGAAGCAGGGGCGCGTGGGGAGGCTCTGAGTCGCACAGCCTGGCGAGGGGTCCCCGAGTGTCACGTTCCCCCCTCCTTCCCTCCCCCTCCCTCCCAAACACCAGTCTCTGATTGGGCCAGTCCCACCTCAGAGTTGAGAGGCATCCAGTCCAAGGACAGAACTGTAAGGGTATGGACACAAAACACCGAACAAACTGGGGGTGGGCTCCGGGCCAGTGTGCCAGCCAGGGCCGTTCTGGCTTCTCAGCCTCTGGAGTCTGGACCAGGAGGGGCAGGGGGCGCTGAGGTCTCTGGGGCAGCTCCGTGCCGGCAAGCACTTGACGCCCTGCTCCCCGGGGCTGTACAGGAGCACAGGCACGGTGGGAGTCGGGGGAGGGCTTGCGGGCGGCAAGGGGCAGAGCTCCTCCGAAGCCCGGAGCGTGGACGGCAGTTTCATGAAAGCAGAGTTATAGCTGCCTCTGGAGCCTGTGGGAGGGGCAGGTAGAGGAGGGGCCGCCAGGAAAGGGCCAGGGGCCGAGGGCGGCCAGCACGGAGCACACTGCGCTCAGCGGCATCCTCTGACCACGTCCCCACCTCCACGCCCCGATGCCCGGCAGCTGGGCCCGCATTTGTGCTTGATCGGGGTTGCCAGGAGGGTGGTGGAGGCGGCTGCTTCCGGGGTCCTCTGTAAAGTTTCTGCAGAGCCAGGCCGAGGCCCCGCCCTCCCCGGCCCTCCCGCCCTCGGCCCGGGATCCTCAGACGTGAGTCTGCATCCGCCGCTGCAGGGGCCGGCTGGGGTCGGAGTTCTGGGAAGAGGACTGGGAATGGTGGGAGGAGGAGGCCGAGGCCTTGCTCGCCTTATCGAACTGCACGTAGCCGTCCTGCTTGCCGCTGCTGCTGACGCTGCTGTCACACTGCGTGTCCAGGAAGGAGCTGCTGTCGCTGAGCGAGCCCCGCTGGAACTCCCGCTCACAGAGCTCGATGGATGAGCTGCCCGTGCCCAGCACGAACCTCTGCCCGTAGTCGTAGAGGCGGCCCTGGCCGCTCAGCGTGCTGTAGATGTTGGTGAAGGACATGCCCGTGGGCACTCGCTGCTTGCCCGCGGGGCGCAGGTCCGGCTGGCAGCCGGACAGCGAGATGGCGGGGGTCGAGTGGTGCTCCTTGAAGGTGTTGACGCTGTAGTAGCCATTGGTAGGGTCCTGGGGGGTCGGGGGGAGAGCGGCGTCACAGCACCGGACGGGAGCCAGTCCCACCGTCCATGGGGAGGGCCAGGGACAGACAGGAGGAAGGGGACAGCGGGAGAGGCGTTGGTGGGGGCGGTCGGGAGGGTCAGCCTGGGCAGGATGCTGGCAGGTGTTCAAGTGGGGTCTTGACCGGTACGTTTTGTTATTTCAGGGCAGCTCAAGGCCATGTGAAAGCCAGGCTTTCATTGTTTTTTGTTTTAGTCCGGAACTTGGAAACGGTATTAAAAACGTTATTGGTGAAGAGGTCGTGGGAGGGGAGAACCGTGAGAGCTCAACCTTAACTCTCTCAGCCCCTTGGTGTTGGGGCGAGAGAGCAGGTGGCTTTGTGGGGGACTGTCCCTTCTATCTGTGCCTGGATCTGGGGCCTGGGTCATCAGAGCTGAAGACCAGGCGTGTCGTAACCCAGGGCCCTTCTTACCTTCAGGTTCTGAAACTCCTTCTCCTCTTCTTTGAGCACCTCCAGCTGCTTCAGGACTGAGTCTTGCTGGAATTCACCCCGGTCCATCTACAACCCAGAAATCGCTGCTCAGTGGGTAGGAGGTGGGCTAATCGTCCACTTCCCCCAAGGAAAAGCCGGAGAAATGCACTCAAAAGATGCTTGCCATCTGTGCCTCCCCTCCCCGCCACCTCTCACTGCCTGGCCCCTGGAGGCAGGTGACAAGAGCCTGGAGGAGATTCCAGATCTCACTGTTGTTCTTGGACCCCTAGCCCCACCCCTCCTGAGAGCCGGAGACCCAGAGGTGGGTGGGTGCAGGGCAGGTCTCTAAGACCCACCACCGTCTTCCTTCCCGTGGGCTACAGTTATCTCCTTCCCGTGGGCTACGGTTATCTCCTCCAGAGATCTTGCTTTGATTCGTTCAATTCAGTGAGCCTTTATTGACTTCAGGCCAGGCATTGTGCTCAGGGCCAGGCAAACAGAGGTCAGGAGACATTACAGAACAGCTGTGCTCATCAGGGAGCTGGGCTTGTAGATAAATAACTGCACAACCTCTGGACAGGGGTCGGGGCCCCGCAGCTCCTCAGCGGGGCTAGGCTTCATGACGGCCTTGAGAAGGAATCAGTGAATAACCACCTCTGAGGTGCTGGCAACTAGGGCCTCACCTGCCATTCACAGCAAGGACTTAGATTATTCGAAGTTATCTTCCCGAACAGAGGCCAGAGAGCCTGGGGACAAGATCATTTCCTGTTTCTCTTTGGTTCTCCAGCACACCTGGTGCAGCGCCTTACACACTGTGGTCATCGACCAAAATCCTTCCAGAGTGGAATCATATTTAATTGTGTTTTATTCATTCTTTGATTGGCCGGTGCCCGGCGTGGTGCGTGCCATACAGTAGGACTGTCACAATTGTTATGTTTATGTCGGATGAATGAATGAAGCGGCAAGGCGCTAAACTACTGGAAATTAAAAAAATAATTAGACTTAAGGTGAAAAGTAAAGCACGCTTGGCACACAGTGGGGTTATTATGAATGTGAACAGCCACAGTGGTTCTTGTCCTGTGGCACAGAATGTTCTTCCCATGTATCCCTTCTGCACATGACATGATCTGGGCCAGGTTCCCACCCACTCTCAGAACGGGGCTGTGTCTTCTCCCTTGTGACTCACTTTCCTGATCTCTTTTTGGAGCCCCACAGAATCAGCCAGAGTGCTTCCATCCTGTTACTTCCCCACTAATGCTGCTTTTTTCATTTTCCAGTAAGTGCTGTGGCTCTATCTGGATTGAGTTCTTCTCTTCCACCAGATTCAGCTTCTCAGCCCGCCTCTCCTCAGTGTTGGGGCTGTATCGGTGCCGGGGGTGAAGGGAGTGGCTGGACGAAGGTCTCCCCAAGGGGAGCCCTCAGCGGGTTCTTCTTATCTCCCACTCTTAACTGACGACTGAGTGACCCCCCCCCCCTTCCCTGAGGGTCTGGACTGGAGAATGGTGTGGAAACAGTCAGAGGCAGTCAGAATGTCCCAGTGAGAGGGAATGCAAGGTCCCCAGGGGATGAAGGACAGGCGTGGGTACTTTCACACTAGACTCAATCAATCTCATCAACAGAGACGTCCATTCCTGCCCAGGTCTGGACTGTGGTCCCCTCCCTTGTAAGACTGACCGTTCATCTGTGTCAGACACTATGTTAGGTCTGGGCGAAGTAGACATTTGTCTCTTTGTCTTTGAGGAACGCTGGGATACTTGGGGAGGCTGACGTGTAATTAGAGAAATGCACTATGAAAGAGGAACATGCAGAGTGTTTGGGGAGAGCACCAGGAAGTGCATAGCTCTGCCAGCCACGGTGGGGCAAGCCTGGAAAATTGTGGAGGAGGTGACATTTGAGCTGACTCTCGAAGGAGAATGTGAAATTCAACAGACAAAATCAACAGGCCGAGGGAACAGCAGTGCGAAGCCTCCGAGGTATAAAAGACTCGAGGGCTGAGAACTGCAAGTTCTCTGGGGTGTTGGAGGGCTGGATGCATTTGGCAGGAAGACGGGGCTGGACAGGCCGGAAGCCGCTTCCTGCTGAAGGGTCTTGATGACCCGCCTGCTGCTGGAATATCAGGTAGGTCTGGAGCCACCGAGGGTCTTTAAGTAGGACGGTAACAGGATCAGATTTGCATCTTAGAAGGACCCTTTGTGGGACTCTGGAGGGTGGAGAGTAAAGTGGTGAAAGATTAGAATGTGGGACCACTTGGGAGGAGGCTGTCATGGATCAGGGGAGCCGTGGTGAGGCCTGCACTCAGGAGTTATAGTGGAGAGGAGGCAGGGGCACAGCTCTGAAAAGATTCTGAAGTGGAATTGTCGGGACCTGAAAATCAACTGGATAGAAGACGAGCAGCAGAGAAAACGTCATTTCAATTCACTAAACGTTGGTGAGCATCTCCCAGGGACCGTGGAAGGCTCTGGGGACACAGGGATGAGTAAGGCAGCTTGCTCACCGTCTAGTGGAGACAGATAAGGAAACAGGTGATTTCACAGCAAAGCAAATAGCGACCGTTCCCTGAGCCCTCACTGTGTTCCACTGGCTCCAGCCTCTTCAGGGGTTCATCCACTGAGCCCTCACCCCGACCCCATGTACCATGACCTTCATCCTATCCTAGAAGAGGAGACTGAAGCACAGAGAGGCCCATGCTCTTGACCGACCTGCTTGCAGCTGCTACTCCAACATATTATAACCGTGACACAGTAGGCACCAGAGTTTTCTAGCAGAGTTTTCCGGGATTTTGTTTGGACAGATGGATGGGTGACGGTCCATCGAGGGGGCTCGGGAGGAGAAGCGGCCTTGGGGTTGCTGGAGAAATTATGAGTTTAAAGCCATCCAGTCCCCAAAGAGGAACGTATGCTTGTTGCAGACTTCTGGGGAGATGGGGGGAGCAGGGCATGTACTGGATGTTGATAATATCTATATGTGGAGGATTATATGTTATATCACAACATCTTATGGCAATTATGCACATCTTCTCTCCCTACGGGACAATGGGTCCCTTGAAAGCTGGGACTGCATCTTAGATGCCTTTGAGTCTCCGAGAACCCCAAGCACAATATAGTAGACACACAATAAATCTTTGTTGGCTGAGAATACGAGCACGCTTCGTTTTATTGCGCTTCACAAATATCTCATTTTTTATAAATCCAAGGCTTGTGGCAACCCTGCAGAGGACAAGTCCTTTGGCACCATTTTTCCAAAAGCATCTGCTGCTCACTTCGTGTCTCTGTGTCACATTTTGGTCATTCTTGAGAATTTAAGACTTTGTCATTCTTATCATCTTTGTTATGGGGATCTGTGATCAGTGATCTTTTTTTTTTTTTTTTTCTTTTTGGCCACGCCTCACGGCACGTAGGATCCCGCACCCCCTGCAGTGGAAGCGCGGAGTCTTAACCACTGGACCGTCCCTGTGATCAGTGATCTTTGATGTTACTATTCACTGAAGGCTCAGATGATGGTTACCAGTTTTTAGCAATAACGTATTTTTTAATTAAGATAGGTACCTTTTTAAAGACATAATGCTATTGCACACTTCATAGACTACAGTACATAGGATAAACATGACTTCTGCATGTACTGGGAAACCAAAAATTCCACGTGACTAGCTTTACTGCGGTCTGGAACCCAACCCACAGTGTCTCCTAGGTCTGCCTGGAGGTGCCTGGCCTGTTATGGGGGGGAAGCACATCTTGCCTGATGCTTTGCTTGTCAGGAGCATCTAGAGCATCAGGAAGCCTCTGGTTCTGGGAGCTTCAGGGCGCAGAGGTCGGGGTGGGGCGGGGATAAGATGACATTCTCACCATCAGCTGCTTGATGGTGGGCTGTTCCTCAGCCTCCCGGCCAGAGGCAGGCTCCTTGTGGACAATCTCCACCCGGATGTCATTCCTGGCTGACACGACACCTTTGAGATCTGGCCACAAAATAGGAAAGTGTAGACGACAGAATCAGTTGTCATCTCAGGCATTAGGGCCTGAGATGTCAAGCTCTCCCCTCCCCTCCAGCCCCTGAACTCAGCAGTTTCAGGGCCCACCTGGTAATAGAACCTGTCTGGACGTGCCGTGGGCTGTTGGGACCTCAGAGTACTTTCTCTGCTGGCTCCTGGTTGCACGACCCTCAGCCTTTCCCTGCCTCTCCCGTGGCGTGGGTGGTCATCCCCAACCATTCGGCCACCTGGTCATCCTACTAAATTCTCACCTCCTTCTAGAAGTCTTCCCTGACCTACTCTACCAGGCTCTGATCTCTCTGTTCAGAGAATCACACATCTGTTAGAAAGGACCTTGAGATCCCATGGTCAACCTCCCACCCAAAGCAGAAACGTCCCTGCACTAGTGGTCCAGCTTCCGTAATGGAGAGCTTACGGCTTCTAGAGGAAGAAGCCGATTTATACCTGGAGAGCTCTGTTAGAAAACTCCTGCTGAAATATGCTCCCCCATGATGTCCACTGAGCGGGTGGTGAGGGAGGGCCTGAGACCGCATCACTGGGGGCCCTCAAGAGAGCAAGGCTGCTCAGCTTGGAGGGGAGGACACAGGCAACTTTCTTTCAACACGTGAAGGCTGCCAAGCAGAGGAGGGAGCAGGCTTACCCTGATTATTCTTTTTGTGCCTTCCGCTCATAGAATGTCAGAGCCGGGTGGGGCCCCGAAAGTCACATCAGCCGACCCCTTGCTATTACACAGGAGAGAACCGAGGCCTGGAGTGGCTGTGGCTTGCCCAGGGTCACGGGGTCGAAGAGGCGGGGCCACAAGACAGTCTCTATTGTTCCCACTGTCTCCACCATCCCATTTACCCTTCCACGTGTCTGTCTAGCAAACGTAACTTCAGAGCTACGCCCAGGACGGAGACTCCAGGCACACACGAGTGAAGAGTGCATCACTGCAGCACTATTTACAATAGCCAGGACATGGAAGCAACCTAAGTGTCCATCAACAGATGAATGCATAAAGAAGACGTGGCACATATATACAACAGAATATTACTCAGCCATAAAAAGGAACAAAACTGAGTTATTTATAGTGAGGTGGATGGACCTAGAGACTGTCATACAGAGTGAAGTAAGTCAGAAAGAGAAAACCAAATACCGTATGCTAACACATATATATGGAATCTAAGAAAAAAAAAAAGTCATGAAGAACCT
>NW_020838026.1:7185358-7246484 GCF_003676395.1 Aethalodelphis obliquidens | reverse complement strand
AGCAGAAACTAACACACCTTTGTAAAGCAATTATACTCCAAAAAGATGTTAAAGAAAAAAAAGCGCAACCCCAGCATTTTATGGCTAACAACTAAAAGACCCTTAGGAGTGCCCCCAAAGCAATTCCCTGAATCCCCTTTTTCTTTCCTGTGTGGGTGACCTGCTTTTCTGGTTCGACTAGCAGATCTTGGAGGGCAAAGGTCACCTCCCCCCCCCCCCCCCCCCCGGGTTTCAGTACAGTTCCCGATGGGTGGAGAGTGCTGTGTATGTTCAGTCTGAGGTGCATGAAGTTCACTTCCGTCCAGCTCAGCCGCAGCGGAGCGCCTGCTCTGTAGCAGATGCCGAGCAAAGCGTCGCCTGTGAAAAGATGCGGGAGGCCCATCCCTGCCCCAGCAGCTCACAGCACTGGTAGGGGCCCTGCTCGCTGTACTCCTGCTGTTACTCCGGGGCAGTCTAAGCTGGCCTTTTTCTCTGCCCCCCTCCCTGAGCTCCCGGGTCTCCCTCCCGTACTTCTCTGGGAGCGGGCACAGCAGAAGGCCACAATGGTTGCCAGAAGGACGAGGAAAGCCACGCCAGCTCCTACGGCCACCCCGATGATGACGGCCATCGGCACAGCCTCTGTGGGAGAGAAGCAAGCAGGCTGATGAGGGAGCTGGGGCAGCCCGCTCTCTCCCCCCAGATCTCACCCAGTTCCTTGGGCACAGCCCCTGCCGAGCTGGGGCCAGACCACGGCGCGTGGGCGCTCCTGGGAAAGGCCACAGGGGCCTGCGCAGGCGCGAGCACAGTCCAACAGGGGTCAGCTCGGGCGGGACACGGTGTGGCGGAGAGGGTGGGCAGACCTGGGAAAGATGGCAGCAGTGGTGGGGGCAGAGAGGCACGCAGACACAGGGAGGGGAGGGGAACGTGGGAGGTGAGAGGCAAGGCTGGTATGCTGAGCTCTCCGAGGTGATACACCAGGAGAGTCGTTAAGTCCTGGCTTTTCTTTGGAAAATGACCAGGGTCACTGCCGCTGTTCGTTCGCTTCGCTTTTTCCTTCTCTTCCCTTTCCCAGGTGCGGAGGGTGGACAATGGACAAGCAGCTTTTAGAGAGTTTTCAGGTCTGAGGCAACTTCCCCTCCGGACCTGGGCATCACAGGTGGTAACAGCCAGGGGCCACGTCGTAGGGGCCGGAGGGCAGGATCACAGCTCCCTCCACCTCTTTCTTTTTTTTTTTTTTTTTTTTGGTCGCGCGGCATGGCATGCACTTCCCCAACCAGGGATCGAACCTGTGCCCCCTGCAGTGGAAGCGCGGAGTCCTAACCACTGGACCGCCAGGGAAGTCCTTCCCCCCACCTCTTTAAGGAGAGATGCCCAGTCCTGCCCCCTCCTCTCCTGGGCCAGTCCTCTGGGCAGGAATCCCGGCACCCCACCCCGCCAGAGAGGCACCTGGAACTCCAGCTAGGCAAAGCTTCCCTCCCTGCTGAGTTCCTGTACTCTGTCTCCTGCCCTAGCCAAGTAGAGATGGGGGTGGGGAGGGTGATGTTAGGCTGGGGTGGGCGCTCTTCCAGACAGTCCTGACCCTTCTGTGTCTGCAGAGGGGGCCTGAGCATATGACGTGGGGCCCTGAGTAGTCCATGGGGGGTTAGAACTAGAGAATGCAGGGGCAGGAGAGCTTAGGGCTCAGAGAGTCCAAGCCTCCCATTTATAGATGGAAACCCTGAGGTCCAGGGATGTCAAGTGACTTGGTTAAGGACACACAGCTACAGTAGAGCCAGTGCAAATCCACGTCTCCTCTTATCCGCCCCCCTCATCCTGCCCAGCTCCGCACACTGCGTCCCATGGCATCCTACAAATCTCACGTCCTCTGTACAGCCCAGAGCAACGTACTTTACACTCTCTTTTCTTTACCTGTAAAATAGGATAATTACAGTGCCTGCCTCAGGGGCAGGTCTGGGGTTTAGATGGGTGAATGCAGGCAGGTAAAGGCTGGCACAGAGCCTGGCACCCAAACCGATCCCAGCCTTTGCCCTCGTGTCTGTGTGGGAAGGAGGACCGCAGCAGATACAAGGATAAGAAAGTCCCTTTTTGAGACTCAGCTGCTGCCCCTACCCCACGCTCTCAGTGTGGATGACTGGGGACTCCAGGTATCTGTCCTGAGCTGGAGGTTGGCCTCTCGCCTCTCGCTGTCGTTTTCTTTAAAGAGCAAAAGAAAGGAGGAACCCCGCAGACCCTGGCCCCTGGAGACGCTGCTGGGAGGGGGTGTGGTCCCTCTCCCGGAAGGAGCGCGTGTCCAACGGTTGGCAGTGTTGGCCGTCAGGCTGGGGCTCTCCTTCCAGCCCAGGATTGGCACACTGGTGCATTCATCACCTGCCTACTGGAGCCCGAGACCCCTGTAGGGGGCTCAGGGGAGGCGACGGGGAGGAGGTGGGTGCGACAAACACTCGGGGACTGAAAATGGGAGGCGTTTGGGCTGGTCTCAACAGTCAGGGGTGAGACAATGGACCTGACCTCGCCAGCCCTGCGAGCTTGCTCTGACAGTGAGACGGCCCTGTCTCTAGGTTTGAATTCCTCTAGGAAAGGAAAGCCGCGTTGGAAGTTCGTTGCTTCCATG
This sequence comes from Aethalodelphis obliquidens, assembly GCF_003676395.1. Classification (NCBI taxonomy): domain Eukaryota; kingdom Metazoa; phylum Chordata; class Mammalia; order Artiodactyla; family Delphinidae; genus Aethalodelphis; species Aethalodelphis obliquidens. The sequence continues at coordinate 7,243,894 of NW_020838026.1, read as the reverse complement.
CTTTTGAATTTGATTTGATTTTGATTTGAGTTGAATTCAGTTTCTCCGAGATTCCTAGGGCATTTCCTTGGAAAACTCGGGTCTTGTCTCAGCTGAGCTCAGAGCCAAAGGATGACGGTGGAAGGGTCCTTAACCTCTCTGGGCCTCAAGGTCTGTGAAACCAGAGAACCAGGGAAGCGGTATCTAAGGCAGCTGTGCCTCTGGCGTCCACATTTCCTTAAGTTGTTAACAGCTGGGGGGGCGTGGTGGTAGCCATCTTATCTGGAGGACTGTCCTGAGTGGGTGGGTGGGGGCCCCAGGGTGCAGGCACAGAAGAGATGGAGACAGAGGGTGACACCAGCTCAGCACCAGGAGTGGCCCTGAGGGGCATCAGGGAGAACACAGCAGGAGTTGATATTGTGTGCCCGCCTTGAGCTGGCCTGTGCCCAGCCTGTTGCTCTTTAAGGGGCCGTCCGCCCAGAGGGGAGGGGCTGAGCGGGACCCACCAGGGACTTGCTGAAGCGCCTCCTGGGCCGGTGTGGCGGGAGAACTAGGGCAGGGGACCCCTCATCTTCGTCATGGCCTTTGCCGACCCTGTGGGGTCTGGCTTGCCATGTCCTGATTCTCTTTTCTGGGTTTCCCCCTGGAGGGTGGGGGGCAGTTGTCTCCTGTGGGGTCCCAAGAGAGAGCAACTCAACCCAGGGAGCCTGGTGACCCCTTTTGCTGCCAAGTCCCCGGGGAGAGAGGCACTGCCCAGCGGCCTCAGCCCGGTGGTGAGATGACAGCTCCACGGGGAATGCAGGAGTGCGGGAAGGAGGCAGCCAGCAGAAAGCACGGGGTCAGCATGGATTACGCAGGCCACAGCCGGGCTGGGCGGCCCAGGTGTTCTTGGAAGCGATGGCCAAGCTGGTGGTGATGGTGAGAAGCGGAGTCAGGTGGCGGGGAGCTGACCCCAGGGGGAGGAGTCAGGGCTTCAGAAGAGGAGGGGTGGGAGGAAAGACGGGGGAGGAGCAAGTGCCCTGGGCTGCCAGGAGCCTGCGGGGGGTAGGGGGGGGCAGCAACAGCGGAGACAGGTCCGGGGTCTCTAGACCCGTGCTGCCTGGAGGCTCTCTCCCTGCTGCTCTGAGTGCACTAAAGTCTCAAGATGGGGGAGGGCAGAGAAGTTAGCGGCTGCCCTGGCCTCCCGACCCACACTTTGGGCTCCCTCCCCATCTAGCCCAGCAGCCCCTTCCCCCATCCCGGGGAGTCTCATGTCTCCTTCGTACCTGCTTCCAGCCCGGCTCCCGACTTCATTTCCGAACCTGTTTGGAAATAAAGCAAGAGTCCACAGCCAGGGCCTGGCTGGCCAGGGTGGGGTGGGATTGGGGGCGGGGCGGCCCTCTGGAGGGTCTGGGGTGGTTGGGGGCTCCCTCCTGCATCACATCTCCAGGATGCCCCACAGATCTGGGCTGGCCGAACTGAACCCGGAGTTCGTTCAGACTGACTTAGGGACTCCAGACGGGTGGGACCAGAGAGAGAGGTCAAGGCTGGGGTGGGAGTTGGCTCTGAGGAGGGGGGGTGAGAACACTAAGGGGCGGGTAGAGGGGTGGGGCACTGAGGGGAAGACATGGAGGGGAGGCAACAGTGGACCGGGAGGGTTGGGATGACGTGTGGATGATATTATGCAAATTATGTGCAAAGCATTAGCAAAGCAGCACTTATTAGGGAAGAGGTGTTGGGAGCAATGCGTGATCCACAGGGCAGCACTGCGGCCCCAGGGGCCCAGCTGAGACCACCTGCTTGGCCCAGAATCTCTTCCAAGGCCTGACAGCCTGTGGGTGGGCCTTAAGCTTGGAGGGGTCGGAGACTGCCAGGGCCGAGGCCCCCTGGACCGTTCCTGTCTTGGACGAACCCCCGCTGGCCAAGGGGCTAGATCCGCAGCCCATCTCAGGACCTGGTGTGCCACTGGCTGGCTGCCTCACTTCTCTGGAACCCCCTCCATGCCCCTCTGAGGCTCCCCGCCCTCCGAGCCTGAGTCCTTCCGAGCTCTGAGCCCTTCTGCCCGGCGCTGCCCTGCTGGCTGGGGTCTCCTTCAGAGCACAGCGCTCCAAGTGTCTCCTGTGTCCCCATGGGGAGCTGCAGGCAGCCTGAGGCCAGTCCCCTGCACACCAGGGATTGGACAGCTCAAGTGCCACTCCTTAGCTTAGCACGGGCACCCTCAGGTTTGGGGCAACTGGACTGGCTTGTTGGCTTAACGGGCTGGGCCAGGTTCCCCAATACGCCCATCCTGGTGCATCCCCGTGGGGACACTGCTCAGCGATCACGCCCCCAGAGGGCCCCAGGGAACCGCTGAGAGCGGGGAAGCCAGGGCCTTTAGGCAACGCGGCGCCTGCTGAGGGGCCAGCACCTGGGCAGCTGTCCTCCTGCTTGTTCTGGTGCAGGCCAGTGCCCCTGGGCTCGGGGGGCCGGCTGACCGGCAGCGGCTGCGTGGCAGGTGAGGAAGGGCCTCCTGCCCGCCCGCAAGTGTAGGCGCTCTGTCCCCCCCAGGGCCCCGGAGGACCTTGCCTGGGGCCCTGCCCTCGCGGGGAGCCCCACCTTGCTCCTTGAGCCGGATGATCTCCGTGTCAGAGCCGAAGCTGTTCCAGGCGGTGCAGTTGTAGATGGTCTGGAAATCGGCCCGCACGATGCTGCTGATGGTCAGCGTGGAGATGACGCCCTCCTCGGTGCTGACCGTCTCCACCGTGTAGCGGCCCGATGTCCCCGACTCCAGCACATTCTCCTTCCAGGACCAGGCCTGCCCAGGTGCGCAGAATTAGGAGGACATCCTGCCAGAGCCGCCCCGCCAGGACCACCGTGCCGCCTCCCTGCTCCTGGGTGGACGCTGCCAGGCCCGCGCTCACGCTCACCGCCACACGGCACAGGTCGACGCGCACGCCACAACACGTGTGCACACAGCACAGCGCCCGCAAACACACGCCACAACACGTGTGCGCACAGCACAGCGCCCGCAAACACACGCCACAACACGTGTGCACACAGCACAGCACCCGCAAACACGCCACAACAGGTGTGTGCACAGCACTGTACCCGCAAACACACGTCACATCATGGGTACACCTACCGTCCCACCCACAGTGCCAACACGTGCACACGCAAGTACGCCCACGTCCCAACACACAGCACAGACACGTGTGCACACAGCACACACACATGTCACAACACGGGTACACCTACCGCCCCACACGTAGCACACACACACGTACACACACACAGGCTGGGCCACCTCAGAGGGTATTTCCATCGACACGGGGCCTTACGCGGCTTTTTGCTGGAACATATTCCCAGGCAAGCAGGGGCTCTGGGGCGGCGATGGGAGGCCCTCCGTCAGCTGGGGCCCCTGACAGATGGTGGTGAAGGCCAGCCCCAGGCTGACTGAGTCTGGTTTGGTTACTTTGTGCGTGTCTTTGTACAAACGTTACGCTCTGAGAGCTGCGTTTGTGAGAACCTTAGTGCAGCTTGGTTTCGGCCGGTGAGCGTTTACCTCTTCTCAGAGCCCTTTCCCGTACACTGTCACCGCCTGCCCCACCATGTTGCCCTGGGCTCTGTGGGGTGTTTAGCTGCACCCTACAATGTCTCCAGGTGTCGCCAAATGTCCCCTGGGGGCAGAACCGCCCAGGTTGAGAACCCCTGGCCTAGAGTTCCATTTCCACGAAGAGGAAGACAGTGTGACTATGCTCAGTAGTGAACAGGATATTATCGACACCAGCACGTGTTACACTTACACTTCAAAAAGATTAGAGTGAAGGGAAGAGGGAGGCGTAGGCATTAGTTCTACGCGTGGACCCTTGCCCTTTCTGTGTGACTCAGACAGTGAATGAACTGAATGCCTGAGGAAGTGTGTAACGCACCAGTGCTCTAACAAGGACTTCATCTACAGGGTGACACCTTAGCTGTTGGCGTGTGCCTCCCACGCCCCTTCAGGTGCTGCTGCCCTGGGGAAAGGTGAGACTGCCTTGTGAACTGGACCTTGGCGGCCTTTCGGCAGGACCGCCTGGGCACTGGGCTTGCAGACAACAGTGTCTCCACCCCTCCCCCGACACCCAACAGTGCGGGGAGATGCTCACCTCTCTCTGTTTTCCCGCCCCAGCTTCTACCAGTGTCAGCGGAACCTGGGTGGGAGACCCCCACTTCTACAAATGCAAATATCTGGGAGGGCTACATGTGAGCCTGTCAGGCGGCCCAAGCTGCACTGCGGGGAGGGGCGGGGAGAAGGGAGTGACGCTTTCAGAGGGAAACTTGCTAACTGGGGCAGCACTCTCCACGGCATCGAAGCAGAGGAGGGCTGTGGAGGCGCAGAGAGAGGTCTGCTGACTCTAAGCTGCACCCTATTTGCAACTTTGCTAAAGGCTGGCCTTGAACCCAGGAAAGGTAAGAAATCATTTTTTCCCTTCTGCTGCCCTCACTTGCCCTCTGCCCCCAAGATGCAGAATTTGGTCGGAACCATTTGTGTTGGCACACAGCTGAGAGGCAGAGAAGAGTTAAATACACCCGCAGGCGAGGAGCACAGCCTGTCCTGAGAAAGGAGACTGCCCGTGATTTTTGTCTTCGTGATGCCTTTCCAAGAGACACAAGGCAGGAATAGTTTTCCCCGACGGGGAAAAGCAGTGCAGAGGCAAGACTGACCAGCCGGATGGTGGAGCGGCTGCAGGCACAGATGACCCACCAGGCTGCCCAGCCTGGGGGCCGTGCCACTGGCCCTCCCTGCTCGCCCCGGGGCACTCACGATGCGGTCGGGTGGCGGCGTGCTCCGGATGAAGCACTTGATTTGGCCCTTCTCCCCGTGGAGGGCGTGCTGGGTCTGGGTGCTGGAGATGATGGGGGGTCCTGTTGGGGAGACAGCATCACATCAGGGATTCGGGAGGGGGTGGGCCCTGGCTGGGCCCCTCTTGGCAAGTTCAGAAGTTTATACATTCATTCAGTCGTTCACCAAACAGTTACTGGAGGCCTGTATATGCAAGGTGACAGGCGAGACAGGGGACTCAGAGATAGACGAAGCTTCAGTCATAAACGTCTCAAGGGATCGTGAGTGAGTGCCTCTAAGTCAGGACGCCCAGAGACATCAAGAGCTGTCACAGGAGGTGGGGAGGTGAGCACCAGGCAAAGTGCTAACCGACTTCACAGGAGAGAGAAGAACTCTACCCGGCAGGTGGGGAAACCTTTATGAAGGAGGCGGTACACCTGCGAAGGGAGTGGGGGAGGTGTCAGGGAGGAAGGAATGTAATGTCACCTCCACCTCAGCCAGCTGTTGGATTTCAAACCATTCCCTTGTATCTCCAGTAGAGGGCGCGCTTGCCTAACAAACCGGTGTCCTCGGCAGGACCGGAAAACCAGGCAGGAAGGGAAGTAAAAGATGTTCCTCCACGAAGCGGCGAAGAGGGGAATCACCCCCCCACCCACCTGGCATACATGGCTTGGGCTGGGCACCTTCACAGACTTCATCTCACATGTGTCTCAGGAGATCCCTTAGTTCATCGCTTTGCACGCCACATACATACCTGGACAGCCCAGGTGGGACCCCAGCTCCAAAGCTGACCCTGACATTATCCTATCCCGCCGGGGCGTGCGTGCATGTATGGGTCATGTTTATGGATGTCTCTGGGGACACCTGGCTCATGTACCACCTCGGACAGCCTGGAGGGTCCACCAGGATTCCAGCAGTGCTTCCTGTCCAGTTCTGCCTGTTAACTGACTGCATTTAGGCTGGGAAGGGAAACGTCTTGGAGATGGGAGAGGCAGACATGAGGGACCCTCAAGATAAGGGCTTCCACCCTCAGGGGGCCTTCAGAGTTCCTCTCTTAGGAACCTTAGCTCCAAGAAGCCTTTGGCCAGGAAGGCTTCATGCTTTAGGACCTTGGTTGGCACTTGCGGGCTGAAAGTGATGATCCTGTAAAACCTTTTCCCCTTCACTCCCCAGGAGCTAGGATTTCCCTGGGGTGGGGGGGGGGCGGTGTCATCAGCTGTTCTAAAAACGATCAGGTAAATGCATACACATTTAAGGGCTTCTTAAAAGAAAACAGGAATCGGGGTAAGGGTAGAGGGGGGTGGGAGAGGCAGAACACAGCAGTAGTACGGTTTATCTCCCCCTTCCTGCAAATCCCGGGTTTGAGCCAAATCATGGGCCAGTTTATTCCCCAAAGGGCGATGGCCAGCGGTCATCTCCCGGCCGGGATGCATTTTGATGAGAACCTCATCTCATTTTGGATTTGTTCATAGTGTTGATTCCTTCAGCCTAGTCCAGGCCTGCCCAAAGGGCTTCACCACCCCTCCCCACCTATTCTCCAGACACAGGTATAGACAAGTCCATTCCCAAGTCCACGCATGTGCTGGCTGGCAGGCTCCTCTCTGTGGGCCACTTCCTGCATCCTCCTGCCTCAGGGCATGATGACCCTCATTCAGAAACAAGCAAACTGCCTCCTCGCTTCACTCCAATCTCTTGGGTGTTTCTCTTCCTAGCAGCCTAGGGGAGCTTGTGTCAGAGGATTGGAGGCACAGGCGGGGCGTTGGAAAGAACGACCCTGGAGAGTGCAGATTAAACCCTGGATAGACACCAGGGCCCAGGCTGGGATGTCCCATCCAAGAGGAGTGTCCCTTTGACGTGTGCGTTCCCTCCTCGAGAAGCCGCTTTGAATCCCTGTTGGGAAATGCTCGGAAGTCTAAAGTGACAACGGATTTTAGTCCTTCCTTTATCCGTCGTGTTTTCCCCAGCAATGAGGATGCTCATTTCAAAGCTTCGGGCTTGGGGACCCCGGGGGCCACACGTGAGTCTGAGGGTCCCCAGCCCGGCTGGTCACAGGGCCATCGGAGCGGAGCTGGCCGTAGTCATGGGCCAGCACGACTCCCAGCGCCCTCCCAGAGCGGGTGGTGGGTAGCCGGGGAGGCCGCTGATTTCACCAGGGCCTAGCGCCCGAGCCGAGTGTCAGACACAGGAGCCGGCAGGAAAAGGCTGCAGCCCATGTTGCCATGGATATATGGAGGTGCGATCAGATGCTGTTATTTTTAGCCCTGCAGCGCCAATTTATTGGTGGCGTCCTGGGGACACGTAGGAAAGGCAGGAAGGCTCCCGAGTCAGGGATCTGCCCTGGACAGACGGCTCCGGGGTCTCAGCAGATTCACCCTCCCTCTGGGGCTGCCACGACTCTTGGCGAGGGGGGAGGCAAAGAAAGAGATGGAGGGGGGCTGGCTCATGGGGACCGCACCAAGCTGGTTTTAGTTTCTAGCAAAGCGGAGACTAGAGGAAGCTGTGTGCCACCTGGGCTGATTTCTGGACCCTGGCGCAGCCCCTCACTAGGGCCCTGGTCTGGAACAGGAAGCAGAGGCCCTACAGACGTGGGTCTGTGGCTTGGTTCCTCTTGGGGCTCAGAGCCTTGATCGGGAGACAGACTATGCGGGAGCAGAGGCCTCACAAGGAAACCGAAACCCAGCGGAAGGAGGACGTTTCGAAACACAGAGGGAGCTGTCTTAGCATCCTCACCCTCTCAGACCAGCTGCGTCGGTTGCCGGCGTGGCCCACGCACACATAAAGGCAGGGACATCGAATTTCCGTCCTGGTGCCACAGCCTTCTCGGGTCTGACCTGAGCTAGGTCCCAGCTTCTCTGTGACCTTCTACATCCCGTCAACCAGGCCCCGTCCCCTGAATGTCTCATGTACCAGTCATCTGGTAACTCACACTGTGTTCTTGGAGAGAGATGGCAATACTCTCCTGCTGTGGTGATCTTATTACGTATAATAAGACAAGTTCCCTGCCCTCAGGGGACCCCCCCCCCGAACTTGGCCCTGTGGGGATGGTGGCAGGTCTTCCTCACTGAGTGGCTCTAAAAATGGGAAGAGGCAGATGAGGAGTCATAGAGATGCCCCCTTAAATTCTCCACCAGGGCCAAGGTCATGGTCAAAGGGTAGATACGGGATCTATGTTGGTTGCCCAGTAGCTCTCGGACTCTTTTTCCTGGCCAGGAATAAATTCATCAGCCATCACTTTCAGGGCTGAGACCCCTTAGAAGGAACACAGAGGAGGGAGGTGACCAGAGAACCACCCAGGTCCTTCGTCACCCCAGGGCTGGGCTCTGACAGGGACTGGAACAGGTGGATGTAATCACTATGGACCCACAGTTGGAGGTGGATGTGAGGCCCAGAACCCACGTGTGCCCCTTGGGGCAACACCAGGGACCCTCTTGGCCCCCTTCCAGCCCTGCCCTGGCACGAGTGGGGTCTTACCATTGACAGTTAGGGTCACCTCTCGCTCCCCGGCCCCTACCCGGGGCACCACAGCTCGGCACACGTACTTCCCCGCGTCCTCCTGGCGGACGGTTTTGAGGGTCAGGGTCTTCTCATTGCTCAGGACCTAGGAGGAGTGGGGAGGGTCAGACCCCGAGGGCAGGGGCCACGCTCTCTGTCTCAGAACCAGAAAGGCTGAGAGGCAGGCCGGGTGGCAGGGTACACAGTCTCCAGCATCTCAGCAACAACAGGGGGTGGGGTGGGAGCCGGAAGTCTTCTTACACAGTGTGCCCGGCGGGCTGGCGGGTGCGGGAGCCCACGGCACAGAGCACCCCGTGAGGCTGAGGAAGCTCCACCCCAGCGGCAGCCCTGAAGGGTGGGAGCGCAAAGGGGGGGTGAGAGAGAAGGAGGGGGCCTCCCTCCCCCAGGGCTTCCTCATCCAGGGGGTCTGCGACCAGCCTGCACCAGGCTGGCCAGGGGTGAAGCGATCCTGCCGCTGAGCATCTCTGAGGGTCCCAGATCTGTCTTTCCTGAGTCATTTGCAATATCCCTTTGGGATGAGGTTTGGCGTGATGAAAAGAAAACAGGCTTTGGCAACAGCTGCTCTGAGTGGGAATCCCGGCTTCAGCGGTGCCTACTTGTGTGGCTTTGGGTGTTAATTATCTTCTTGGAGGCTCTCTCCTTATCCCTGTAATGGGCGCAGTGACACTCAGAGGACAGTGCAGTGTTTGGCACACAGTAGGGCACACAGAAGTCACTTTTCTGCTGCTTCTCCCCCTGCTTCCCTGCCCAAGGCTCTCACTGGTCCTCCTGGGAGGAGGGATGTCTGAAACTCCTAGGCACACTAAAGAACACATACACTTTAAAAGGGGAACACAGGAAGAAAGCAAGGCTTAACCCCAAAGTTAAAGGGTAACAACTATTTGGGGCAAGCGAAAAAGCCTTTCTAGTGACTTTTCGCCCCAGCATCTTGGTGACCACCTGCTTTTCTTACAAGGCTCAGGATAAAGCAGAACTGCACCGGCTGAACGTGTTTAGACCCAAGGTGGGTACGTGTGGGTACCTGGGGTTCCCTCTCCTCCTTCTGGGGCTTCCTTCCTTCAGTTCACATGGGAGGCTAACGTCCCCAATCTAAGAGTGAGAGGGGCCATGGGAGGCAGTTCCCTCCTGGACTGTGGACCCCGCACCCCTCCAGGGCCCTCCAGGGTCTGAGCTGCGGACTCACCACGCCAGAGCCCCGCTTCATCCAGACGATGGTCAGGGACGGGTTGCCTGTCCAGGCGCAGCTGAAGATGGCGTCGGAGCCCAGATCCACGAGCAGGGATTGGGGTTCCGTGGTCATTCTGGGCCCGACTGCGATGGGAGGAAGGAGGAGACAGGGCTCTCGTGGGCTGGGAGCTCTGGGGACCCTCCTTGCTGCTGCCTCCCCTCCCCCATTCTGGTTGGGGGAGGGGGAACCACTGGTGCCACGTCCCTCCACTCCGGCCCATTCCCTTCCGTTCCGCGTCAGTCCTCTACCGGTCTGGGCCCGGGTCTGGGCAGTAAGGAGGAGACCCCTCTCCCCCAGCCCAGCCTCCCTCGGGCCCACCATGGGGGTAGGCAGCACCAGCCCCGAAAAGCGGCTCTGGTCCCATTTCTGCCTGGACTTGCCCCCAAGGGCTCTCCCATCCCGTTCCCTCTGTCCTGGTCCCAGGAAGCCCCGCTGACCCCAGTGTGGGGGCAGAGGGTCCTTCCCCCAGCCCAGAATCTCTCTGTGTCTGCCTTCAAGTCAACTGGCCACCTCCTGCAGGCCTCAGCCTTGTGACCGGGAGTCAAGGTACCCGTGCATCTGGCCGAGCTCCCTGGGCCCACCCAGGGCCCCGCAGGGCCACTGCAGGGCTCTGAGATAAGGAGTGGGGAGGCCAGGCCTCCTGGAGGTGCCCCCCCGCGCCGGCCGCCCTCCCAGGTTACTCTCTAGTCCAGCCCCGCCCCACCTCCTTTTCAATCCACGAAGCAGGTGGCCTTTGGCTCTGTTGCCCTACACCCGCCCTAACCCGAGTCCCCTGCAGACCAAGCCTTGCTTCCCAGAGTGGGTGCAGCCCTGGGATTTCAGGGGTGGTGACGGGAGGGTGTGCAGACAGCTGTTTTCAGGGAGCAGAAGGTGTGAAATCAGGGTCAGGAGACCCAGGTGAGTCCCTTGGTGCAAAAAGGGAGTCATAGCACTTTCTGCTGAGGCCCGGACGGGTGAGGGGGCGGTCAGGCATAAAGTTTGCAAAAGTGCTTCTAAATCTGTAAAGGGCAGTGGATGAGCTGATGCTCAACGCTGTGAACACAGCTGTGGGCTGTTTCCCCGAGGGTCCCTTCCTGGCCACTGGGGAAGAGGGGGAGGCCCTGATGAGAGGCGGACCCTTGTCAGTCCTCATTCTGCCACTTACTCGCTGCGTGACCTTGGGCCTCCATCCCCTCATCTGGGTACTGGGAAGAAGTCCAGCCTCCCTGGGTGATTTTTTTTTTTTTTTAATAGTTTTTTTTTTTTGGCCACGCTGCCTGGCTTGTGGGATCTTAGTTCTCTGACCGGGGATTGAACCCGCGCCCTCGGCAGTGAACGTGCGGGGTCCTAACCACTGGACCGCCAGGGAGGTCCCCTCCCTCGGTGACTATGAGGGTCGAGATAAACACGAGGGAAGCTTTTCGTAAAGCGCACGGATCACGAGCCTGTGAGGCACTCTTATGTCACGTGCGACGAGGCCACGGCGGTTCCCCCTGCCGCAAGCAGCGCCCAGCCAGTGCGCGTGCGCCCGGGAAGCCCCCAAACAGCCACTCACAATAGACGTCGACATTGCGGCTGATGTTGGTGCTGCCTAGGGCATTGGTCGCCTCGCAGGAGATGGGCTCGGAGAAGTACGTGTAGTCCACGGTGGTCCGGTACACCTCCCCGGAGGCTTCCTTGATGATCTGGCCCCGCTTGGCCCACCTGCAACGCAGGCGCCCGGGCTGATGTGGACCTCCGGTGGCGAGGGCGTCCTTCCCGCCCGGGGGGCTCTTCTCTCTGGGAGCCGGACACATCCATCCCGCAGAAAAACGAGGCCCAGGGAGGGGCGGCGTGGGGCAGGCCCCCGAGCGGTCCCTCAGGGGAACCCTCTGCAGAGGGGTTACTCCCAGGGCTAGGGGCGTGGGGTTGGTGACGGGGGCAGTGGTTTCTGGTCCGTGGGTCACCAGGCAACCGGCAGCACTCGACTAGTGGGTTATTCTGGAGGGAGGTGGGTTGACTATTCAGTGGGTCAGCGCACCTGGCGGGCCAGGTGATGGCTAACCCAGCTGTCAGTCCCCAAACCGCTTGGCCCTCTTGCTGCTCTGAGCTCTCTCGGGGGTGGCGGGGGACCGTCCTGGGCCACATTGGAAAAGAAGGAAGCCAAATCCATGACCGAAGAGGCCCAGGTCTAATGGTGTGTGCCCACACACGCGTGCACTCCTGCACACACACGCACTCCTGCACACACGCGTGGGGCTCTGGAAGCTTGATTTCCAGACAAGGCGAGAAGCTGATGGAGAGGTGTGAGCAGTGGTCCTGACTGCTCCCTCCCCAGCTCGGTCAGCTCTCTCCGCCCCCCTGTCCTGACTCCTGTCCCTGGGGGCGGGGCGGGGGGCGGTCCCCTCATGGTGTCCCTCTGTCTCTGAAAGTCCTTTCAGCCTGCCCCATGGTACTTGCTCTGTTTCCTGCCCAGCCTCTGCCTCCCACCCAGGCTCCGCCCCTCAGAGGCCTGGGCTCCATCAGCACTGGTTTGATGGGGGCGGGGGAGGGGGGATGGGAAGACAGCTGTGCTGACTTCTTTGCTGGGCCAATCGGCTGATCTGTGTCTTGGACCCGGCTCAGGGGCGGTGATCACTGCGTTGGACCGGTAGCTGGGCAGCCTGCTACCTGTGGGGCAGTGCGGCCAGGGGAGGGGGTGTGCCTGTGTGCGTGAGGCTGGGGTTTCCTTACAGATGCCTTAGGAGAGAGAGTTCAGAGCTTCCCCTGGTTTACTCCTGTTGTGGATAAGACTTTTTTAAAATCACAGAACTTCCGACCAGGCTCTTCCTACTGTGGCTCAGGCCTGTTTTGGGGTGCATGTCTTTACCAGAGCTGGGCAGGTACCTTGGCCCTGTAGTCGTTACCCTGGGGCCACGGTCCCCTGTAACCACATTCCTGGAGCCTTTCCTGGGGCCACAGAGGCCCGTCTCCTGCCCTTCCTGCCCTTCCCTCCACCGGCCCCCACTCAGCCTGCCCATCTGGCCGGAGGCTGCCCGTCTCCCGGCACAGCAGGGAGCATCAGGCTGGCACCATGCGGTTATTATCTCAAATTAACATCGGGTCGTTATTCAGAAGACAATTAATAATAACAATTATAGTTTAACAACAGAGCGAACCATAGCTCCCCGAGAGCCGAAGGAGCTTCCCAACAAACTATTATGAATTATTCATGAATCATTTCAATCTCTAACTTTAATTTAATGACCAGACTTAATAGTCAGGTACAGCTCCCGCCTGGGGTGGCTGAGTTCAGTCCCAGACACACGGTTGGGGTCGGTGTCCAGCCCCTACTCCATCTACCCTGCTGCAGTGAAGATTTAGGCGGTGGGATGCTGGGGGGTGGGGCAGGCAGCTGGCTGGGCTGGGGGGAGGCAGGTGAGCCCCTCCTGCCCTGCCCGGACCCCTGCTCTTGCCTGCCCACAGCTCCAGATGCTGGGGCAGGGGTGGACTTGGCCCCAGCGAGCAGGCTCTGCTGGGCAGTCCTCTGCCATTATTGGGGGGTTCCTGGGGCAAAGGGGGCTTTCTCCCCACCTGTCTGGGGCCTCTCATAGTGTAAGAAGGGCGAAAGCTCCGCCACTGGGGCCCTGAGGATCTCAGAGCTGCTGGGGCATCCTCAGGCCCGGAGCCCAGTGATCCAGGCCACACGGGTCTCCTCTTCCCCAGAGCAGGCTGGCCTGCCCTCTCAGAGCCAAAGAAGCGAGACTTCAGGGATGCCGGATGGCTGTGTGGCTGCGGCTCTCAGCCCCCAGGGCCCGTCTCGACCTTGGAGGTGAAGCGGGGGCAGAAGGAAGTCTTAGGCCGTCTTCTCCCAGGGCCACAGGAGGCCAGCTGTGGGGCTGAGCCTTGGGGGGCGCCCCACAGTGCCCTGCTCACATCCCACTCAGCCAGTCTTTCTCTTCCCCATGTTTATTCCCCTCCCACACCAGAAAGTCCCTCGTAGGCATCCCTTCCAGAAGCTCAAACCACTCACTGAAGCAGCTGGTCACACGACCAGGGGTGAGCCGGGATGCAGGTCCCGCCCGCTCCCATCTCCCCTCCCATCTCTCTTCTGTTTTCCAGCTTCACTTCCTCCTTCTCCTCTTTCCTCCTGTCCCTTCCCTCTCCCACCACCCACCTACGCCCCTGCTGCCACTGCTGCTGTCACCGCCTCGAGACAGGCGTCAGATTAAACCTTTCCCAATCAATGTCTAATTTGGCGAGAGCGAATGTAAGAGGATTCATTATTTATATCACACAATCGGGAGGCTGGTGTGTCAAGGCTGACAGGCTGTTCTCAATAGCCCTGCCTTTCACTCTGGGCGGTGGGACCCGCCCTGTCACCTGCCCGGGTGGGGTGGCCCTCAAAGCCTCAGAGGGGAGCAGAGAGGCCGGAAGAGATGCGCTTCAGGTGTGTGTGGGCCTGTTCTGCTCGCCCCAGGGCCGCTGGTCCAGTGGGGCAGCCGAAGTGACTGCTGAGTCCAGCTGGATGGGCTCCCCCGCCCCCCACCCTCCCAGGGCCCCTTGCTGGGTGCTGGGGTGGACGAGGGCATATCTCTAATTTCCAAGATTACAGCCTCTTATGCGGAACAGGAGGAAGCAATAAGACCAAAGGAAGTTAGGAAACAAAGACCCCTTAGTCCTGTCAAAGTCAGTTGGGAAAAATCGATGTGCTTACGTGCCAAGAGCTGCTCAAGGCTTTTCCTCTCGGATCCCAACACCACGTCTAGAAGGACCATCTGCCTGCTGGGTGAGCCCTTCCTGAGGCCAAGGGGCTGAGCCAGTTGGGGGTGGGCACAGACGTCTGCCTCCGCTTGCCATGGCCCCTGCACCCCCTTCCTCCCGGGCCACCCCAGCTCTCCCACATTTTTCTGGAGGCCAGAAGGGCTCCCTGAGAGCCTCTGGAGTCCTGGAGGGAGCCTGATTCGCACCAAAGCCTTTTTGGGGCCTGTGGCTAATCGGAAGCTCAGGAGGAAAGGTGGCAAGTAAGGACAGGTGTATATCTGCAGGGGGCCTGCCTGAACCTCTGGCTCCTTCTCTGTGTGTGATGAGCTGACCCAGGCTCTGAGCTGCAGGGAAGGATGCGGATGGAGGGGAACCACAGGTGCCCAGGGCCTGGGGAAACCCGCACGTCCTGGCTCATTCACTTTTTAGTTTGGAAGCTAAATATAACTTTGTAGTTCTAGAACAGTCACCAGAATGGCCCAAGTACCTGCCATATTCCCTTCACCTAGATCCACCAGTTGTTAGTATCTTGCCACATTTGCTTTCTGATGACCTCTCCATACGTAGATTTATACCTATTATTGTCAACGATGTGAGGGTGAATGTGGGTGTGCCTGCCCGGGAGGGTCAGTGGGAGAGAAGGCCTGCCCAGGGAAACTGGCGTTAGAGGTCTTTTCTGGGCAGATGGTGCCGGCGTTCAGTGCTTGTGAGCAGAGAGCAGACAACAGAGAGAAGCCCACCTGTGGATGGAGCCCAGGTCTTGCAGGTACAGGGTGGAAGCGCAGAAAAAAACAGAGACTCTTTGGGCATCTCCTTCTGCACCTTTGTCACTTGTCCCAGTCAAACCAGACCTGCCCCCTGGACCTAAGGGGCTGTAGGACTGAAGGTCGTCTGCTCTTTCTCCTGCCTCTAGCCCAGTGACTGGTGAAATCGACAGGGCGGATGGGTTTTCCTCCTACTTAAAAATATTCTCAAGGATAAAGACTCTGAGCCTTTCCTGGGTTTCCGGTTCCAGCGTTAATTATCTGCACTGCAGGGGCACCACCTATGTCCAGCCTGAATCTCTGGCTGCCCCTCTGGCCCATTTCCTCGAGTTCTGCCCTCTGGGGCCGCACTGCCTCTCGTCTCCCCTGTCCTCCACTCCCACTGGCAGGCTTGTTTCCTAGTCTGGGACCATCAGCATTCCTGGCACTGGCTCACGCTGGGGCTTCATAGCCCATCTCGACAGTGGAGGCGACACCAGGCTCTTCCATCAGGTGTGAGCTGGGGGAAGGGACGGGGCAGAGTGAGGGCTATGGTGAGTTGCACAGATGCCTCAAGGAGGGGAGTGTCTGAGTCAGACCCCGGAGCACCTCTGAGGCTGCTCTGTGTCTGGAAGTCTTGGGTGGTGATGGTGCCCGGGCAGGAGGGTGCCCAGAGGGGCTGCTCTACGTGTTTACGGAGTCTGCGAGCTAATGTCCTGGAGCGCCGAGTGCCTGCCACACAAGTGCTCCACTGAGAGCTGTTAGGTGACCAAACTGCGGGCCCGCCTTCAAGAAGCTCAGTCCACAGGGAAAGACAGGCGTGTGCAAAGGAGTGACGCTTTTATCAGTGTGGTGAGCAAAGGCTGCACAGGGGCGGCGGGTATGACGGATTCTGGGTACCCGCCGCTCAGGGCTGGCTGCCCCGGAGACCCGACGCCCCCAGGAGAACGGTTTGGTGAGCACAGGACTAGAATCCAGATGCTGACTGATCGTGCTCGTTCTCCTGGCTGTTTCAGCTTTTTTTCCCTGAGCCTCTTTCCCTCCTTTCAGAAATAAGGGGTAAACAAGCTGTTCAAACAGAAGGAGTGAAATCTTCTGCCTCAGAGGAGGGGAGTGTGTGCTCATGAAGGAAAGGAGAAGTCCACCTGGCCGGGGTGAACGGGTGTGCTGAGGACACCCACAGTGGACCAGGCACCGTGCTGGATACCCAGGACCACAGGTGATGCCCCTGCGACAAGGAGGGGTGTGCAGGGCGCCACGGTCTGGGCCTCCCCAGCAGGGCTCTTACCTGTACTGGGTGACGGCGGGGTTGGCCTTTGCAGAGCAGTGAAACGTGACCACGTTGTCCTCCAGCACTGGCTGTGGCTCCACCGACAGGTTGACAAGTGGGGGGTCTGCAGAGAGAAGGGGTGTCCTTGCAGACGGGGAGCTGCGTTCACGGTTTGGGGGCTGAATCCCCGGGAGAACATGAGGGTAAAGGCCAGTGATTCCACCACCTGAGACCCTCAGAGCAGCCACTCCCCTGGGGGTCCCCAGAAAGTTGGGGGCCTCGGCAGGGGGCTCCCTCCCTCCCTGGAAGTGCCGGATTTCAGGCCGTCTGGCAGTGGGGTCAGGGCTCCCGCTGTGGATTCAAGGCCGGTGTTTAAACGGAGGGTCAGCCAGGAAGCAGGGCTGCCTGGGCCTCAGAGCATACTGTCCACCTTCCAGCCTTGGGAGAACAAACCACTGCGGAAAGGAGAGGTGGGAAGAGGGGCTGCAGAGGCCAGAGGGGGATGTGGACACTAAGCCCCTTTAAATACTAACTTTCTGTCTCTGAAGTATCTGTTTCGTGTCTCTTTGTGTAAAGGTTCTGGTGCATCTGTTGCCTTGGAAGTGGCATTTACACCCTTTCATCAGCCTAATCATCTCTGCTGAGTGCTGACTGGTGTCACCCAGCCCTCAGCTCCCCAGGCTGGGCTCGTCTTTCTCACTCGACATGACGAGAAGCCCAGCTCTGAAGTGCGAAATGGTCGGAGGTAGAGGAGACAGAAGTCAGAGAGGGGGAGAGAGACGGGGAGACACAGGGACACACAGATCCGTGCTGAAGGGAGGGGGGGGACAGGCAGAGAGATGCCTACATAGGAGAGACATGGAGATGAGGGAGGGAGAGAGAGAGACACAGAGAGAGGGAGACATACACAGAGAGACACACAGAGAGAGGGAGAGAGAGAGAAAGTGCAGAGGCAGACTAAGAAAAAGAGGCAGAAACCCAGAGAAGCAGAGAGCAGAGATGGACAGGTTCAGAGAGAGACTGACATGTACACAGAGACACACAATCAGACAAAAAATTTAGACTTAAGGCAAAAAAACCAAGGGAGACTAAACAGATGGCGACAGAAAATGATAGGGTGCTGGGGAGAAAGACCAAACAAAATAATGAGAAACCGAGAAAAGAGGGAGAAACAGACACGGAGTGACCTAGAGATGGGAACAAGAGGAGGAGGGATGACAGCAGAGATCAGAGGCGGGAATCAGCCCAGAGAGAGGCCCCAAGGCGGCCTGGCCCTCCTGAGCTCCAGGGAAGCAGCCTTGGGACCTGCTCTAAAAGCTGGGCATCCTCCAGCTCCTGGGCACGCGCCCAGGCCCCAGCACCCCAGGCATCTGCGCTTCAGGGGAGGGGCGATGACAGCCAGTGCCCGCCCTTCTTCCTTGTCGGGTCCTGGAGGTCTGGCTGGAGTTCGGCTCCAGGCTGAGTGAAGAGGGCAGCTTGGTCCCTGCGTCCTAGCCAGGCCCCGGGGCCATGTCTTCCAGCCCGACCTCACCAGTAAGCACGGCAATGTGCTGGAAGGGCATGAGAACTTTCCAGGGGTTCAGCCCATTTTCAGAAAAAGAAGTGAGGAAGTCGGTTTCTCAGAGACCATCGAGAAAATGCTGACCCCTCTGCATGCATGTGAAGGGCACCACCGGGGGAGCGAGACCCCAGCCGCCTGGCCCAGCTCCTGGCTGAGACGACAGGGTGGTCCCCGAGCCCCTCAGAGAGTCATCTGTGCAGACGCCCAGCCGTGGACGGAGCCTCACCCACCCCGGAGCTGGGATCCTTTGGCCACTTGGCCTCCCTGTGCCCTGCTGTTGCTCAAGCTGCCAGTGCTGGGGCACCAGGCCCAGGGAGATGACCCCCAGGGGCTGTGCTGGGGTCTGCAGACAGCTTGTTAAGACACGGGAGAGAACGCTGGTTCCTGAGCAGCAGGTGGAGACTGAGCTGGGGCTGTTCTCCCCACATTATCCCCGGGTTCTGGTTGGGGACCACGAGCTTCTGCTACTGGAACAGCTGGCTTGTCTGCCTTTTTCTGGAGAGTTAATTACCGGGGAAGTACTTCAGTGATCTCAATCTTGGTTTCTAAAGCATAATTCCAGTGGTCCCAAAGATGTGTGGCCAGGACTCTCCGTGAGAGCTCTCCCCACACCTCCCAGGAGAGCTGCACCCCCAGAACCCTGCAGCCTCTCCCCGGCTTCTGCCCGTCACCCTGGTGCCGGCCCACCCAGCCGAGGACCACCGGCTTCCAGGGCTAGTTCAATGGCCTCTAGAAACCCGCCACAGAACTTGCGGGGTAGTTCCAGGAGGTCTGCCCTCACCTGGATGTGCTTTATAAAGTGATGAGGCTTTGGTGGCAGGGAGATGGGGCGCACACCTGATGGAGGACCCCCTTCGGGCTGCCTGCTCCCCTCCTCCACCACAGAGCTGCCCTTCTCAGTTTATCCTGTGAGCACCCCTCTCCTGCAGCTTCCCTACCTCTCTGCAACATGCTCGGTACCCCAGCGAACAGGCCCTGGGAAGCTTCCACACTTGCCAGTCTCACCTGTGCTTCCACCCGAGGCCCAGAGGTGCCCATGCTCGTCTCCCCACCCCTCTCCTCTGCACGCGCAGGATGTGAATTCTCAGTAGTCTACCGGGCTCCAGAGGTATAAATAGTTTATGTCATATCCAACTATTAAACACGATTTTAATCCCATTTGTGATGTCAGCTGAATAACTTGCAGGGGGCAGCTTTGATGTAGCTGGTGGAACTGAGATCACGTTGAACAGATGTCACAGCTGAGAGTCTTTTAGTGTTTCCATCAGCAACCTGCCCGTGTGTGTGTGTGTGTGTGTGTGTGTGTGTGTGTGTGTGTGTGTTTTCAGGGGAAGTATTACATCGAGGAGGGGGTGAGAAACTCCGTGATTCAGTGATTGTACAGCACATCCATTTGCAACTTGGCAGCTGTACGCAGAGTCCAGATGTAGCAAGGCTTTGGGGGTGTTAAGCTTTCTCTCCCATTACTCAATCTGGGGGCTTTGTCTTCCGTTGGGTAACATCTAAAGACCAAGGGAAACAAACAACAAATGTGTTTTTGCTGAGTTTCGTTGCTTCTTGGTTGACTGAGAAAATGAGCAGGTTTGGAAAGGCGGCTCTGATCCAGCCCGTGGTGTCCACAGTGAACAGCTGGATGCTTACTGAATGAACAAAGGGATACGCGGGGGCAGGGGGAGAGCAGGAGGGAGGGCGTGGCGAGAGCGTGCTCTCTTGCTCGGCAGGCGCACGCAGACACCTTCAGGAGAGGGGACAAATGGATGCAGACCTCCCCCTGTTGGGGCTGGGGGCATCGGGGAGGGGCAGCTGCACCCCCGTGACTGTGCACGGTAACAGCAGCTGACAGGTGCCGGGTGCTGTGCTAGGGTCACCACCCGAATGGTTTAATGTAATCCTCGCAGCCAGCGGGTGAGCCAAGCGCTGCTACCTCCACGCACAGATGAGGAAACCGAGGCACAAGGAGGTCAAATGACCAGGTCGGCATCACTCAGTAAGCGGCAGGGCCAGAATTCAAACCAGGAAGGATGCTATGGGTTTAACCACGACGCTAGACTGCCTTGGACGGGGCCCACCTAGGAAACCGGGCACCTGGGTTCTCAACCTCAGCCCGACCTCATTCCCGATGCCTCCCCCCTCAGGTGGCTGAGTTGTTCCTGGAAAGAAGGCCAGCAAAGTCCAGAGACCTGGCAAGGCCGGCGACCTCCTCCTGTGCAGACTGTCATCTGTGTGCCCTGGTAAATTGATCGTCTCATTAGAGTGTGTTTAGAGGAATGTGTTTTAGTAGTTGGTGGGCTGTTGTCATGATGATGACTTTCTTGTTGACAGAAGAGGTTCTGCTGTGTGACGGATAGCGGACTGGAGGAAGCAGGAACACCCCTTGCCCTGGGTTTCTCCTGCCAGGGCCCAGGAGCCGCCCAGGTGGTTCTTTTGTGAGGGTTCCGTGGCTGGCATAGGTCTCCTGCCCAGCTGGGGGGGTTGGTGGGCGAAGGAGGGAGGCGCTGCACAGTGGCCACGACTGGCAGCCTGTTACAGGAGGCTTGGATGTCTGTGTCTCCCACCCTCATTCCTCCCAGGTTTGGCTTGTATCTGGGGAGAGCTCTGATTCACGGTCCATCTCAGGGCGAAAAGAGAACTCGGATGTCATTCGATCAGATCAGACAAGGAACGGGCATGTCTGCGGTGAGGTGTCCAGCTTAGGCCCGCATGGCTCGTGGGTGGTGGAGCCTCTCTGGATGCGGACCGCTCCATCCTCCAGCATCTTGCTTCCTTTCCGTAGCTGGGCCTGCTGCTTGATGCCACGCCTGCTGCACGGAGGAAGCAGGCGGCTGTGGACAGCCAAGGCCTGGACTGGGGTTGGGGAGGGAGGCATCCCTCTCAGCGTGACCCTGAACTTACATGACCCTCAGAGCGAGGGCCTCCTTCCCATCGCCCTGGTCCTAGACCTGGCCAGAGTCCTCTGCCTGGTACAGGTGGGGGTGGGGGGTGTTAACAGCTGGTGAAAATGGCAAATACAAAACCTTCTCCAAGGCCTCAGCTGTTGTGTCTAGGTGTCCGGAGCAAGCCCATGTGAGGGTTTCAACGGTTTCTTCTGCCTTCTGGAACCTAAAGGTCACCTGCCAGGATTCCAGACACTGGGAGAAGTCTGCTCTCTGGCTCCCAAGGTGGGCCCTGGAAGCCCTAGGACATGGCCCCTGCAGACCCCAGATCCCTGGAGAGCCACGTGGAGCACAGAATGCAGACACTTAGATGAGCCAGGGCTGTTGGGAGGTGTTTCTAGGTGGATTTGAATTAAAATGAGTAAAATGGCAAGGAAGAAACAAATGCCAACCTACAGCTCTGGCCTTGTCCTTCAGAGACTCCAACCAAAGCCACCAGCTCATGGTGGCCTCATGCTCTGTGGCAGGGAGGGGGGTTTAAGAGAAGAAGAGTCGACTTCCGGGGGCTGACACTTCCAACCTAAGTCAGTCCAGTATGGAGAGCAAAGCTGCTGGGGCCCTGCGTTGAGCTCACCTTTGTTCGCGGAGGCTGACGGGTACCGTAGAGAGATTTTAGACCTTCAGGAGTCTCCTTTAGGGACTTTGGGAATGCAATGCTGGAGGAGATTTAAAGTGTCACTGTTCATGCTCGTCGTAATAACTGACCCTGGCTGAGGGCTCCCGGTGTGGACGTCTACAAGAAGAGTTCCCAGCGTGGGCTCTGGAGAGCTGGATGCCCACCTCAGAAACCCGTGCGGCCTGGGGGCCCTCGGTTTCCCAGATAGGGACCGCAGTCGTACCCTGGTCCGGGAAGATCCCACATGCCGCGGAGCAACTAAGCCCGTGCGCCACAACTACTGAGCCTGTGCTCTAGAGCCCGCGAGCCACAACTACTGAACCCGTGAGCCACAACTACTGAGCCCACGAGCCACAACTACTGAAGCCCGTGTGCGTAGAGCCCGTGCTCCGCAACAAGAGAAGTCACTGCAATGAGAAGCCCGCGCACCACAACGAAGAGTAGCCCCCGCTCGCTGCAACCAGAGAAAGCCGGCGCGCGGCAATGAAGACCCAATGCAGCCAAAAAAAATAAATAAAAAGATTACATGAGATAATACGGGCAAAGTACGAGCTGACCGAGCGATGATTCCTCTTCCTCTTCCTCTTCTCTCCCTGACCGACGCTGCCAGGACAGGGCTTGGTGCCGTGCCTCCACTCTGGAGCCCTGGGTGCCCCTTCTGCTCCCAGCACCTCTGCTCTGGCTTCCTCTCCAAGGGAGGGTGTGAGGCCGCCTGGCTGGGCCGGCACTGCCACGGCTGACCACCCTATTTGTCGGTGTGGAAGTTCTACCTCATACAGGTATGGAAATGGGGCTTCAACTTGTCGCTTGTAAAGGACCCTCATCGGTGATGTTTTCTTTTGTTTGTTTGTTTGTTTTTTGGCCGCGCTGCGTGGCAGGCGGAATCTTAGTTTCCTGACCAGGGATCGATCCCGTGCCCCCTGCAGTGGAAGCGCGGAGTCTTAATCACTGGATCGCCAGCAAAGTCCCCAGTGATGTTTTTAAGAAGATTGTCACCCTCATCTCTGACAGTAAGAAGGACAAGATGGTCCTTTGGGTGCCCCTGGGGTTGACTGACCCAGGTCCTGTCTCCAGCCCTCCTGCAGGGGTATGGCTCTGGCCTGGCTACATCCCCCCACCCGTGCTCCGGGCAGGGGGGGGGGCTGGGTCAGTACTCACGCTGGATGTCGATGGTGACCGAGGTCTCCTTTCCTCCGGGGATGGCTTTGTTGGTGGCTCGGCACACGATGCTCTGCCCGTTCTCCACGTCGCCGGGGGAGATGAAGAGGGTACTCACAATGCTCTCACGCTTGCCGTCGCGAAGCAGGGTCTGCAGGGGGGGGAGAAGGCCCTTGTCACTTGTCACTCAGCTGGGGTGGCCTGGGTGGGTCACGTGCCAGCCTTGGAGAGGAGGAGGGAGCCCTGTGGATGGAGGTGGGTCAGCTCAGCACACCCAGGGGAGCCCGTCTCCATGCAGAGCCAGGGGTTACCGTTGGCTCCCTGGCCCAGACGAGTGCTGGGCTTCGGCTGGAACAAGGAACAGGAAAGTTTTCCAGCATGTGTGAAAATCATCCTGGACTTGCCCACCCTGACACATAAAAGAAACCAGGCTGGGCCTGACGGAAACCAGCTTCTATGTAGAAATGAACTTGTAACTATTCTGCCTCTGGTCTGGGGGTGTCTCTGGGTCTGCAGGAAGCTCTGAGATGGGGGGCTACATGCAGGTGCTGTGGCCCCTGGGGATGACGCAGGCCGTAGAAGGGGGTGCAGATTGGGGGGTGGGGGTAAGGGCGGGGCTGGGAGGGATGTGGGCAGAATCAACGCACACTGACCATTTCATTACTTTACCTGTACAAACCCTTTCAACTTTTCAATCGTTTCACTTCCTGACCTCATTAGAGCTCGGACCAAGCCACAGGCGGGACAGATGCCGTTGTCTTTCATTTGACAGGTGAGAAAACAGGTGTGATCCAGAGAGGCTACGGAGCTTGATCAAACTCACTTCAAGTTGGTGATAATATAAGTAAGAGGATCCTGGAGTGGGTTGAACAGTATCCCCCCAATTCATGTTCACCCAGAACCTCAGACTGTGACCTTATTTGGAAATAGGGCCTTCACAACTTGGTTAAGTAACTAGTAACTAGTTAAGGATCTTGAGACAAGATCAACCTGGATGTAGAATGGGCCCCAAATCGAGTGACTGGTGTCCTTGTAAGAGGAGGAAAAGACACAGGGAGAAACAGGAAGGGGGCCATGGCGAGGAGGAGGCAGAGATTGGAATGATGACGTCACAAGCCAAGGAAAGCCAGGAGCCCCCAGGAGCTGGAAGAGGCAGGAAGCCAGGAGCCCCCAGGAGCTGGAAGAGGCAGGCAGATCCTCCCTCTGGGGCCTTTGGAGGAAGCACAGCCCTGCCCACACCTTGATTTTTCGCCTCTACAAGTGTGAGACAACACATTTTGGTTGTTTGAAGAACCAAGTTGTGGTACTTGGTTACCGTGGCCCTAGAAACTAACGCAAGCCTAAAGGTCTCCTGTCTTCCCCGTGACCACGAGGTCATTCCTCACAGCTGCTGTTTCCCATCATTGCCGCTACCCCCTCCCTCCTCTGAGCCCCCTTCCAGCTACTTCCGCAGCCGTTTACTGCCCCGAACCCTGAGCTCCCTGGTGGCCCACGAAGGTGGGTGCATACTGGGGAGGTGCAGTGTGCAGGAGGGTCACTTCCGGGGACAAGGTGGGGAGACTGGACTTGCTCAGTACACCCCAGGAAGGAACTTGATCCTGCAGCAGGGGGTGCCGGATGCAGTCTTACTTTGCCATGACTGGAGCCAAGGAATAGATGGACAGACTCTACTTCCTCAAAACCTCCCTGAAAATAACCATGACATCCTCTCTAATCCTCACAGGACCCTGGAAGGAAGGGAGCCTTGTCTCCTAAATAACGGAAGAGAAAACTGAGTTCAAAGTGAGTCAGGAACTTGCTGGGCAGGGCTGGGATTTGCACTTGAGAATGGTGAGCCCTGAGCCCATGACCCTCCCACTGCAGCTTCCTGAGGACCTGGAAGCCGGGTGGTGTGATCCCCACTTAAAGGTGGGAACAGTTAGATAATTAAGTAGCTTCCGAGTTTAGCAGTGACATGCAGGCGGCTGGACCCTGCCTCTAGGTCCTCAGTTCAGTACCCTCCAACACTAGGAGAACAGGACAGGAGCTTCGGTCCAGAAAGGCACGTCCTGCTGTAGACAAAGCCAGACTCAGATGCCGGAGAGATCTGCAGAGCAGGGCAGTAGTCCCGGCCTGTTTCTCCTCTGCTGTAGAACGGCCTGGGCGCAGGCCTGTTCCCGTCCATATTCTCTCCTGGGACGTGGGGCGATGGTCTCAGCCCTGGGCAGAGGGATCTTGGAGAGGGGCTGGGGGAGGGTGCTACGGTCAGTCCCAGGAGCCGGTGGGGTAAGGGTCTTGAGCTCAGCCTCAGGGCCAGGGCGCTAACCTGGAGGCCGGCCCCCGGGGGTAGGGCTTGGCGCGCGGGCGGTGGAGCCCCGCCCAGCCGGAGCAGGGAGCTGCGGCCGCACCACCGTAACCTGCTGGCTCCGTCTCTGCTGACCTCCCACGTCTATAAATAACCAAGCGATAATCAACAATTTCCTGGATGAAAAGAAGACCTCGGGGCTGGGGTTGAGGAGGGAGGGAGATCGTATTGTTCTTCCCCCTCTTTTTCTTTACTTTTCCGTGGTGCTAACGAGGGGCATTTACATAAATTTTACTCTGCAGGCACCCCTCAGGTTGATCTACTTGAGGGGTGCAGGGCCGGTGGGAGGGGAGCCGGGGGCCGAGCTCCTAATTAGGCCCCTGACTGCTGCCCGCTCCCTGCACCCAGGGCGCTCCTCGCCCAGAATGATGATTAATGACATATTTACTGTGTCCGGGCGTGTGCTTTTCTGGGAAATAAAAATTCTGGTTCAAGTTGTTTGTTCCGCCTAATTAGAGAAGGGGAGATGTGTTCATTAAACCGGGGGAGAGCTCAGCGCCCGCTCCCCACGCCGCTCAGGGGGGTGTGAAGGCGAGGCCACAGCGCGTTCCTGGGGAGGGAGCCAAGCGCAGGGCGAAGAGGGGGCCTTGGTCTTCTCGCCCTGGTTTTCCTCCTTCCCTTGTTCGTTCCTTCCGCATCTCCTCACCTCTCCTTTCTTTCTCTTTTCTTTTCCATCATTCCTCTCTTATAAACCTCCACTGTTCTCACATGCAAATGAAACCCTGGGACTTTGTGGCCTCCAGGTCCAGGCCAGGTGGACACTCTCTCATTTGCTGATTCTCGTCACTTCCCCGTCCTCCCTGCCCCTTCCCTCCCCTGAACTTGGCTCTGGAGACGCACCTCCAGGCCGCTACCTTCTGCTTGAGAAACCGTTGTAAGCACACACTCAGCTTCAGGAGGGTAAGTGGGTTATTAGTGGTGAATCACTGTTTCTGGGGTCACCACCTCCAAGGCCTGGGGCAACGTTCCCTCCAGCTTGGTGGGCACTAGTGTGACCCTGATGGCCTCTCCTGCGGGTGCCGCCTGTGTGTGCAGATATGGACCAGGAGCGGGGCCTATATACCTCACCTGCACAGGGGTGAACATGCCAGGGCCTGTGAGCCTGTCCACCGGCCTCTGGTCCACTAACTGCTTCCAAAGAGCCTTCCTGACTGTCCCAGTGTCTGTGGGAGGCTTAGAGCTCATCTCTGGACCCTGCCTGTGCTGTGCTGCTTCCTGTCTGTGCATCCAGCCCCCCATCCCACCCCTGAGGGCAGGCACGTGGCGTTCAGTTGGCAGCGGTAGTGGGGGAGCTGGGCTGGCCAGGGGCAGACTGCACCCTGTGTGAGGTTATCCAGTGTGGGCAGCTGCCACCACTCTGCTCTTTCCAAAGCCCCTGGAGCCTCAGCTGGGCAGTGGAGAGCCAGGCTGAGCCCCAAGAGCTGGGAGGCCTCGTGACCACAGTTGAGGGAGGATGGAGGTTTGGAGGGAGTGCATTGGGTGGGTGGCCCAAACCTGGTGCTGAATATAGGATGTTCATTGATATGCAAACAGCCTGGAAAGGGCTTGAACCGGCCTGATTGCCTGGCAACAAGGCCTCCTCTCTTCTCCCTCCTTACTCACCTCGCCCACCTGCCATGTCCCTCAAGTTTTTTTAATCGTCTCTTTGCCTCCCCTTCTTATAGCTGCCTGGGGACTCCATTGGTGCCTGTTATGTGGTTTGAATGAGCGCTGTCAGGGAAGGTGGAGGTTTGCACGATGCCTTTTGCCCCAGACCCTGTGTCTTCAGGGACCAACCCCCAGTTTTGTTCCCTGGGGCCAGGAAGGATGCTCTTCACAAAGAAGGCCAGGATGAGTGGCAGCTGCACACCGAGTAGAGACTCTTGGCCCCTAAGATGGACAGATGAGATGGGGTTACTGGGATGACTGGAGGGGAGAGATTGCAGAGCTGGGCTCCAGTGAGGGCCCAGCGTGGAACCTAATGAGGCTCATTGGTCCTGGGGGTGGGTGGGTGGCCCCTTGGGCAGGCAGCAGTCTGAGGCTGGAGGAAGCAGTGGGGTAGGGCTGGGGGGTAAGGGGCTTCAAGGTAGAGATGTACACGACTGTACATCCTAAGACCAAGCGACCCTCCCCCTGTTGTGCGCATCCGGGTCAAGGCCTCATCCCCCAGTGTGGCAGCTGCTGGGGTAGTAGCAGATGGGGCAGGGATCTAGCTCCCAGGGAAGACTTCTCTCTGGCCTCAGCCCAGACTGTCTCCTCTCCTCTTCCACAACCTGTCCTGCGTCCCCTGGTCTGCCTTCCCGATGAATGCCAGGTGGCCTCCATTCTGGTGCCAGGCCCGGAGAAGACGGCCTGAGGCTGGGTGTCCAGGAAGAGAGGACTTGGAGAGAGGCCCCGCCATCCTCTCTCCTGCTTCTGCAGCCAGACACCTGCTGGGAGCTGCGGGCCCTCACCCAAGCACCCGGGCCGCGAGGGCTCTGGCAGCCGTGGGTCCAGGGAGAGGCTCCACAGCCTGTGCTGCTGTATCCTCTTCCCGAGGATTCTCCCAGGGCGAGGGACTTAGCCATCCTCTGTGATGCCATCCTCAGTCCCACCAGCCCATCCTTCCCCTGCTGGCCGCACGGTGGAGGAGCAAAATGAACACCCCACGAAACCTGGGCTGCTGTGTGACCTCTGCGGAGGGAGAACAGGGTGAGCCACACGGGGCTCTGGGAGGAAGGGCCCAGTAATAACAGCGAACGTTTTACGAAGCCCTGACTCTACGCCAGGCACTTTACCCAGTGCTTTCAACGCATTATTCTCTCTACCTCTCAAAGCAATCCTAACAGGGGTCCGCAGTTATCATCCTCCCGTTTTGCAGATGGGGAAGCTGAGGCGGAGAGCTGAAGTTACCATAATATGTGATGGGGCTCAGGTCTGAACCAAGTTGGTAGGATCGTGGGGCCTGCTCTACTATGACACTGTCACACTCGCCCAGGAAATGTGGATGGCAGGGTGCACCATGGGGACCTTGCGGATCAAGTGAGGGAAGGCAGTGATCCTAACAGCCTTGCTTCCCTCTGCCCGGCACTCTGCTCATTCAAGCCTCGCGACCAGCCTTTGAGGCAGGTGCCGTGGCTCCCATGGTAGAGATGGGGACTCTCAGGCACAGCAAGGTTAGGGAGCTTGCCCGTGGTCACAGAGCTAGAAGGAGGCAGAGCCTGGATTCAGGCTTCCCAGCCCCCTGGGTCCACGGGCTTAACCACCCACCATGTGGTAAATACTGAGGCTTCAGCTATGAGGGCTTTCAGGGCCGCCCTGTGGGATTTTTTTCTGTAGACGGTGGACCCTCCTTGACTTTGTGTACTCGTGTGTCCTCTCAGCCTCTCTCTCTCCCTGTCTCTCTGTCTCTGTCTCTCTCTCAGATGCTCATGTCCCTGCCCCTTCTCTTGCATAGCCTGTCTGGGGCTGCTCTGCCTTTGGGACTTCAGAAGTTCCTAGGTCAATGGCACGTGCAGTCCTGGGGAAAGAGGGGGCAGCAGAGGGCTGGGCTCTGGCAGCCCCCAGAGCAGATGCCACATGAGTATGGCTGGAGGATCCAGCCTTCTCCGTGTGCCCCAAGTCACAGGTTTATAGCTTGTCAGACCTGGCAGGTCCCTGCTATATGTGAATTGTGTCCGCCCCACCCCCGAACTCATATGGTGAAGCTCTGACCGCCAATGGCACATATTTGGACATAGGGCCTTTAAAGAGGTAGTTAAGGTTAAATGAGGTCATAAGGGTGGGGCCCTAATCCAATAGGACTGGAGTCCTTATGAGAAGAGGTAGAGACACCAGAGATCTCTCTCTCTCTCTCTCTCTCTCTGTCTCTGAACACGCAGAGGAAAGGCCATGTGAGGACACAGTGAGAAGACCGCTGTCTATAGGAAGCCAGGAAGAGAGGTCTCACCAGAAAGCAACCTCACTGGCACCTTGATCTTGGACTTCCAGCCTCCAGAACCGTGAGAAATGCATGTCTGTTGTTTAAGCCACTGGTCTGTAGTATTTTATCATGGCAGCCCAGACAGACTGATACAGAGTGTCTGATCCGGCCCCTTTGCTTCACACACAGGAGCCTGAGGCTCAGGGAGTGACTTTCCTGAAGTTACACAGTAGGGATGGATCCCAGGGCCCTGGCTGGTGGTGCTATAGTTCCTGTCGTGGGCCGTGGGCCGGCGGGAGGGTGACAGGGTCGGGTGGGACAGAGGGTGGAGCGTGGCCTCCCTGCTCTGGTCTGCAGGGGCACGGGGCTGGGCTCTCGGAGGGGCCTTCCCCTCATGGACGAGGCCAACGTGCTGGGGGCAAGGTCCAGCAGGGTGACCCGGACCTTTCTCTTCCCCAGATGGGGGCATGTCCTCTGAGGGCAGAAATCTTGGCAGGGGCCAGGCTGGTCCAGCTTCAGGGAGGGACTGGACAGATGCCCAGACTGAAGGAGCAGCCCTTTCCTTCTTCACCCTCATCTGGGTGATCCATCCCTGTGTCGTATTTTTGTATTTCCTAACACAGCAGGGTGGCTCCCGCTCCGGATGTGGGTGCGAGATTTCTCTCACAGTAAAGCAGCTTCCCCCGGATGGACTCGTGCCCGAGGGAAGGCATTTGTCCTGGGTCTGGCACCAGCTCTGGGTGGGGGGCAGGGGCCCAGGCCTCGATCTGCAGGTTTGGAGCTGATTCCTTGGCTGGGTTTTCGGCTTTGGACAGGAAGGACACTCCCTCAGAGGAGGGACGGTCCTATCTCGTATCCGCCGTGGATGGTGGAGGCCGTGCTCATCTTTCCGGGGCCCAGGAAGTTGGTGCACTGGGAGTGGGCAGCAGGCCGTGCCCCTCCTGCTCTCTGAGGCCAAGGAGGGCCAAGGGGAAAGGAGAGCCACGGTTCTGGAGGCCTGGGCCTCCCGCCTCAGAGCCTGATCCAGTCTCTGAGCAGCTGCGCATGTGTCTGAGGCTGCCCGGAGAGGAGTAGTAGGCCCGCCGTTGGGAGGACCGTCATCAGGTGAGAAGGGCCGTCACTTCCCTCGTCTGTAGATCAGGGAGTCGGACCAGCCCTCCCCAAGGTCCCGTTCACCTTTAACGGCTCCGGGGTATGTCAATGCCGCCTGGAACTCTACTCAGAGCATCCCGGAGTGGAGTTTGGTGGGAGCTGTTTTAAAACGTGCCGAGGATTTTGTTTTTATCCAGGGTTGGTGAGGCTGACAGATCAGGAGAAGGTGGCCATTGAAAAGGTAGTTTGGGGAATTCCCTGGCGGTCCAGTGGTTAGGACTCCGGGCTTCACTGCCGAGGTTGTGGGTTCAGTCCCTGGTTGGGGAACTGAGATCTCACAAGCCATACGGCACGGCCAAAAAAGGAAAAAAGAAAAGGTAGTTTGTTCCTCAGCTCCCTAGAGGAGGGGGCACACGACTCCATGTAGAGCACTGGCCCTGCCAGGAGGCACCTGGTCAGTCAGGAGGCAGAGGGAGCGAGGGGAAAGCACGGGTGCAAGCCTTTACTGTGGTTTCTGTGGGAAAGAATGGACGAGGCAGGGTAAGCAGCTGAACAGGTCTAGGGTTGGAGGGTTAGAATAATTTCCGCGGGCTCTAGGCTATAGGGGTGGTCTCTGGTTACCTGGTATCCAGCTCTGCAGTGACTTAGCGTAGGGGGAGAGAGCCTGGGACCGCA
This sequence comes from Aethalodelphis obliquidens, assembly GCF_003676395.1. Lineage (NCBI taxonomy): Eukaryota > Metazoa > Chordata > Mammalia > Artiodactyla > Delphinidae > Aethalodelphis > Aethalodelphis obliquidens. Next base: position 7,213,421 of record NW_020838026.1, on the reverse strand, counting down.
AGAGCCTGATAGAGGAGGGGGCGAGGCTGTGGACCCAGGGTGCTTTGGTTTGCATAGTAGAGGCCTGTTCCCAGGTGTTTGCTCTCTAGGGATTAGCGAGCCCTAGGAGGGACCGTCCCTCCTCAACTACAAGATGTCAAAGCATCATGAAATATAGAAAATAAAAACATGACAAATACAGGGGCCAGTTCAGGGCCCTTCCAGCTCCTGGCACCTTGTGTAAATTAGAGAAAAGCACCTCAGCCGGTAGGTACAGCAGATGCAGGGCTTGGTAAGGGATTATGGGCTGGATTCAGCACCCCTCCCCCACCCCAAGCCAGGCACCTGGGACAGGAAGGAACCTAAAGTGCCTCACCTTGCAGCTCTGGGAGGGTGGGCAGATCGACTAATAGAAATACAGACATCAGTTAAATTTGAATCTCAGATAAACAATGCATAATCTTTAGTATAAATATGGCCCATAGTGTGGCCCATGTAATATTTGGGACATACCTACACTGAAAAGTTATTTATTGTTTACCTGAGATTCACGTTTAACTGGACATCCTGTATTTTATCTGGCAACCCTCAGCCCTGGCCACCTGTGTCCCTGAGTCCTCTCCTCTGACCATACTCTATTCTTAGGGTGACCAAGCTCAGCGATTACCCCAGGAAAGAGAGAAAGTGGAGGAGAGACAGAAAAGGTCAGATAAATAGAGGCAGAGCACGAGAGAGAAAAAGAGAGAGAAAGTGACAGTGCGCGCACGAGAGGAAAGACAGAGAGAGACACCGAGCCAGGAACAAAAGGTGACAGAAAATCATACAGGCAGAGCAAGAGCTGCAGGGAGATGGGGAGAGCCGGCCCCTCCTGCAGCCCCTCCCCTCCTTCCACCCCGCCTCACCTTGGAGTAGGTGGCTCCATTGATCACCTCTCCCTTCCTCAGCCAGATGATGGAGGCTGCAGGCTTGGCGTTGTCTGCATGGCAGGTGAGGTTGAGGGGGTCCCCGGCCCGCAGGCTGATGACAGGCCCCCCCAGGATGACGGGGTCGTCAGGTGGCACTGCGGGGAGAGGAGGGGAGAGGTCAGGCTGAGGGCGCCCCTCCCCTCGGGCAGGGCTGGGTGGACTTTATGGAGCCGATGACCAACAGTAATTATCATTCTTTAATAAAATGTATAATCCCCTTGTAGGATAACAATAACAGCAACAACAGCAGTAATCCTGACACAGGCATCGCGTGTTTATTTGCAGAGGACTCTCATGTCATCATTTCATCCCGCGTGCGGCAGCCCGTGAGGGGACAGGGCAGGCGTCATTAGCTGTGATTTGCAGATCGGGAAGCACGGCACGGCTGCCTGGATTGCTTTTTTTTTTTTTTTGCGGTACGCGGGCCTCTCACTGCTGTGGCCTCTCCCATTGCGGAGCACAGGCTCCGGATGCTCAGGCTCAGCGGTCATGGCTCATGGGCCCAGCCGCTCGGCGGCATGTGGGATCTTCCCGGACCGGGGCACGAACCCGTGTCCCCTGCATCGGCAGGCGGACTCTCAACCACTGCGTCACCAGGGAAGCCCAGATCATTCTTTTTAACTTCTCTCTCCCTCTTTTAAAACAAAGCAGTGTCACATCTGTCGTCTGATTTAATCCTCACAACCATCTTGCGAGGTAAACATTATTATCCCAATCACACAGATCTGGAAACCGAGGCTCAGCAAGACCAAGTGACTTGCTCAAGGTCACACAGTGCATGAGTGGCAGAGCCAGGGCTGGAAGCAGGTCCCCTGACACTTGGAGCACCAGGCTGGTTGCTTCCCCTGCAGGGGACAGGTGACAGGCGACCTTTCAAGGCTGAGACAGTGTTTCAGAGGGCTGGGCATCTCCTTAGCACTTTACTCTCCCTCATCCCAGAGTCAGAATGAATCTCTCTTGCCTGGTCCTTCCACCCCATTTCATAGCAGCGCGGTCCCCGCCACGAGACGGGGACTGCCAGGGGGAGAGTGACGCCTCCCGTAGCGCCCGGCACAGGGCCTGGTGCCTGGCGGAAGCGCCATACACGTTTGCTAACTCCAGTACAGTCACGCCTTTGATCCCCATGACGACCATGGGAGGCGGGATGGGCAGTTATGATGATGGATGACCATTGTTGGGAGAAGAGGCCCAGAGAAGTTAAGTGACTGGCCTAAGGTCACAGAGCCTCTTCTGAGGTTTGTGCTTGTGGACGCACGAGGGTCTCAGGCCTCTGCTTTCCCTGCCTCTCCTCCCTGGACAAACCAGAAGGGGCAGGGCTCCTTGGAGACCACCTGAGGAATCCCTGGCCTTCTTCCCCAAGGCGGGGCTGGTCAGGAGGGCTGAGCTGCGTGTTTGCTCAGTGAATGAGTCATTAGGTGAGAGTTGGGGTCCTCACGCAAAGGGCCTTCTTTGCCCAGTACCCAGAGAAAGTCCATCCTTCCAGCCAGGCTCTGTGCGACCTTCTGGGCCCGTGGGCAGGAAGGCAGCCTGTCCAGGCAGTGGAGGCACGTCCAGACCCAGCAGCTCTGCCTTCCAGCCCCTCCCCACCCAGCGCACCCCCAGCAACCTGCTGGCTTCCCTCCACTCCCCAGGGCCCATCCCTGCCCTGGCACCTGCCAGGCTCCTCAGGAAACTCCAGGAGACCCTGGGGCCAGGTGAGTACTTGAAGCAGCACGCCTCCAGCTAGTGGCTCTGCCCCCTCCCTTTCCGGCCTCCAGGACGCCTGGTTCAGAACTACAGCCCTGGCGAGTGCCATCCCCCAAGTTTCTATTTCCTAAGGGAAAAAACCCTCCCGGCTTCCAAGTTGCTCTGTCAGCCCCAGGACTCCACTGCGATCCTGGCCCAGGGAGAAAGTCGGCCTCATTCAGCCCTGCCCAGCCTCCTAGGGGGACCTGGCTGCAGGCAGACGGTGGGTGTGGGCCGGACAGCAAAGACAGCCTCCTACCCCGCCCACCCTTCACCCCCTCATTAGTGCCAGAGACCTCCTTGGTGCTGTGGGCCAGAGAGCCACAGGGAGGCTAAGGAGGGCCTTATAGTGCTGGGGAGGGGATTTTATCTCCCTGCTTTGGGCGGGCCCTTCCAGCAGGGAGGGCTGCGCTGGGCTCCGGGCCCCTCTCTCCGGGTGGCGGCTTTCGAGCTGTTCCATGGATGTGCTCAGGCAGAGCTTGCTGAAGGCCAGGGAGACTGGTAAGAAGCTTCCAGAACAGAACCAACACCTGACCATCCTGTGTCCGCAGCCTCCCCAGTGCTGAGCCAAGGGGGCGAGATCGTGGAAGTGCCCTAAATCAGAGGCCGAAGCGGGAAGGCAGTCCCTTGCCCGGTTTTATTTCCTCAGATATAAAGTGTGAAAGTACAACAGGGGATCTGGAACGTTCCTCCAGCACTGACATTTGTTGGGCCCGAGACAGTGGTTCTTGCTGCAGTTTACAATATTCCGGGGGAGGTTTTAAACGTCCCATCGCCAGGCCACACCCTGACGAGCTGAATCCCCATTTCAGGGGGTAGACCAGAGCATCAGGGCATTTTAAAGCTCGCAGAGGATTCTGCTGTGTGACCGGGTTTGAGAACATAGTGTCTCTGGGCCTTTGCTCCGTGTAGCCACCTGTGATCACGGCTAGTGCTGCGTTTGGAATGTCGGGTTAGAGGAGGGGAGAGGGGAGTGGGACTGTGCCGTGCGATGCTTAGGCGCACGTGCGCGCGTGCACATCTTCCCAAATAAGTGGTTATCACGCCGGTTGTTCACGTAACCATGCATTAGGGATCGGCCCTCGCCTCGGTGCACACCAGATGGGGTAGGAGGGGGTATGGATGGGGGCTGGGGCGGGTGAGGGGGGGAGGGGGAGGAGGGGGGAGGTTTGGGGCCCGCAGGCTGAATAGAAATCAACAGTCGCTCCCTCCTGGCAGCTGTGGTCCTGACAGGAGGGGGGTGACTCATTACCTCTCCATTCAGACCTGGGCCTGGACCTGGGGGGCCAGGAGGGGAGAAAGTCTCGAGCAGCCCGAGCCTGGAGATGCATTATTCACCCATCCCCCTCCCAGGATTCGTTATTATCCTGAACCACTATAGAGCTTGGGCTCCTAATTTTTTAATCATGGGGAAAATGGAAGCGTTAACCTTTTGTGATTAATCCGGAGATAAAAATAGTTGACGGTTTTGGTGTTGAGCTTGTTGTCGGTCAGGAAAAGTGCATTAGCTGTTGGGTGACTGAGACCTGGGAGGACTTGAGCCCGGGCAGAGCGGGTGCCGGGAGCTGGAAGGCAGCCCGGGGGTCACACCCTCCCTGGGACAGGGGCTGGCTCTGGGGCGCTGCATTTGAAAGGGGCACATCATGCGAATTAGGGTTCTACAGTCGCGGGGGGCGCCTGGCTCTTTGCCATTTACCCTCCTGTCATCCGGGCTTTGGGCAGGTGGCTGGGGGCCTTCCTCCTTGCTCTGCCCATCTCTGGCCAACAGCCGTGTAGACAGTGCCACGTGTGTGGGTGTACAGTGTGGAGGACCCGCGTTCCCTGTGTGGGAGGGAGCCCTTGAGGAATTTCTCTCAACTCTGCTGCCCAGAGCAAGCGGGCTTCAGTGGAGCGGCGGGCAGGGAGGCACAGGGGAGGTGTATGAGGCCAGAGAGCATGGTGGCTGCCCAGAGTCACAGGGAGCGAGGGTAAGAGGGGATGGGGAAGTGCAGCCTGGCTCCACCTGGGCGGTAAAGCTTTCACCTGTTTTATGTACTAGGGTTCTTTATACCATTTTACAGCAACAAGAGATTCTGTGGCTAAAAGTTGTATGGGACCGATCCCCAGCCCCACAGCTGTCTCTAAGACGTGCTCCTATGATCAGAAGGCCTCCTGCACTAGAGCATGTGCTAGGGGTGACCATCTGACTCTCCTTCCTGCAGGACATCGGCTGGACAGAGAGTAGAGTGGAGCTGGTTCAGAGGGCTTCCGCCTCATTCTGGAACTGCTCACCGACTCTGTGCCCAGCTCATCTGACTCCTTGGTCTTGGTCGCCCGGTTGGTCAACTTTGCCTGAACAGGCTGGGAAAATTCTCTTGGTGTCAGGCCATGGGCAGCGCTCTGGGGTCTCCTCCAAAGTGCAGTTGGTCACCTAGGTGGCCCCCTCCAGCCCGCTGGGCTTCCAGGGTTCCCCAGATGCTCTGTCAGCCCAGATGGTTGGTCCCCAGAGATGGGGGATGGGACACATCTGCCAGCAGAGGCCAGCAGCCCGGACACGGAGCTTATGTTGCTAGGGGCAGAGGTGGGGCGGTCAGCGGGCCATCCCCCCACCCCCATCAGTACCGGGAGCACCTCGTAGACGCTAAGCTCTCTGGAGGACAGACCTGGGTCCTGTTCAACTCATGTGCAGTGCCTTCTCCACAAGTGGGCTGTTGAAACACAGTCTGGTTGGATCACTGCTCTGCTCCAAGCTCTCTGGGGCCTCTGCACTGTCCCTGGAATGTAATTTGAAATCCTCTCTGTTGTCTATAAGCACCTGCACCCCTGGTCCTGGCCTGCCTCTGGGACCCAGCTTCCTTCCACTCAGCCACTCAGCCCTCACCACGCCCCGCCCCAGGGCCTTTCCGTCTGGAATGTTCTTTTCTGTGTCTTTGTCGTGCTGGCTTCTCCTCGTCAGTGATGGTGCAGCTTAAACGCCACGTCCTCTTCGAGGCCTGGCCACCCTGTGTAACAGCCCCTCCCGACTCTCTGTCACACCAGCCCCCTTGCTTCTTTATCACTGGGTTCCTTTGTATCTCCCCTTATGGAAAGGAGGCTGTCTGACAGCAAAGAAAGACCTTGTCTCTCTTGGTCACTAGATCAGTGCCTGGCACACAGTAGGTGCTCAGTAAATGTTTGTTGAATGAATAAATGAAAAATCCCTGGGTGAGGGGTCTGGCATGGGCGTTTGCTTCCGAGGCCAGCAGTTTCTATGCCGTGTGTGTACGGCGGTGGGTAGAGTTGGGGTGGCAGGCAAAGAGGAGGTGCCTCCCACCCCTCGCGCGGACAGGAGCTCCCTATGGTGGGACCTTGGGGAGTGGTTGCTTCCTGCCGTTTCTGGAAAGGAGGAGCCCAGGCGGGAGGGCTTGGGGTGGTGGGGTTCTCGGCTTGTTTTCTCAGTAGCACCAGACCCCTTGGTCGAGGAGGGACCCCTGTCTGATTTCTCTGGATCATAGGCTAGGGAGAGGTCTGCTGCAAGCAGGGTGGCACCTCGGAGGGCTTCTGGCTTGGAAGGAAGACGAGGTGTGCCTTCCATGGTGCTTTTCTCTGCTTTTAGGGGTCAGTGTTCAGCCCCAGGCCCCAGGGAGTCAGGAAGGGAGCGGACTGAGTTTGTGCTGGAAGTGGGGGAGCTGACTGGAGGGGAGGGAGGACCCCCAGGGGCCTCCGAGCTCATCCTAACCAGCACCTCCCACACTCCAGAACCTTCTTTCCTCCCAGTGTCCCGGGTGCACGGCCAGCGGTCCTTCCTTCCCTCCTGAAATTGATGTTTCCACGTCTTTCTTTCAGCCTCTTTCACGCCCCAATCTGAGCCCATAGTGGTTGAGTAAAGCCAGACCCACCCTGCCCTCTTGAGCCGGTAGGGTGAACTTTGTTACTCAAGGCGTGTTCCCAGCCTCCACAGCACCCGGGAACTTGTTAGAAACGTGGGCTTGGGCTTCACCTCAAGAGCTCCTGAATCTGGATCTGCGCTTAAAAACGACCCAGATAACTGGTATGTACGTTAAAGTCTGAGGAACACTGCTCTGGAGAGATCCTAGGATGATTACAGACCGATAAGTGCTTTGAAGAAAAGGCTCACTGGACAGTGAGAATACGTGTGGGGACCTCTGTGCTGGTTGGTGCCTTTCCCTCCATGACTTCCTGGGGGTAGCGTCCTGCTCACTAGACACTAGATTTAGAGGTGGACCCCAGTATGGATGTGTTTCATTACAGGTCCCTTTGGGACTTCCCTGGTGGCGCAGTGGTTAAGAATCCGCCGGCCAATGCAGGGGACACGGGTTCGAGCCTTGGTGTGGGAAGATCCCACGTGCTGTGGAGCAACTAAGCCCGTGCGCCACAACTACTGAGCCCGCACTCTAGAGCCTGCGAGCCACAACTACTGAGCCTGAGCGCCACAACTACTGAAGCCCGTGCGCCTAGGGCCTGTGCTCTGCAACAAGAGAAGCCACCGCAATGAGAAGCCCTTACACCTCTGAGAGGAGTAGCCCCTGCTCGCCACAACTAGAGAAAAAGCCCACGTGCAGCAACAAAGACCCAACGCATCGAAAAAATAAAAATAACAGGTTCTTTTGCTTGGGCAGTTCTTTACCTTGGAATGCTGGGGTCCTTCTTCTCCTGGATCATTCTTACCCAGCCTTCCAGATATAGCTAAGGGGTTGCGCAGTCCATGAGGTCTTTCTGGATCTTCAGGTTGGACCAAGTGGCTTTTGTCTATGATCCCATAGCATCCTGGGCAACCTTCTGTCTCAGTATCTCACCTCTTCTATGGAAATGATCTGAGTGTGTTTGTCTTTCCCTAGACTGCAACCTCACCGGTCCTGTCCTCGTCATCTGGCAGAGCACCTGACGCTCCAGGGTTATCCCATGTATGTTTGCTGAGCTGAACCTGGCTCGAGTCCATCCCTTTACAAGCTGTATTACATATGTAATCCGATAATGTTTGCCCTCTTGTCTGGGAAGTGGGGTGATAAAGATACCTGCAGGCTGTTTTGAGGATTACCTTTATGATATGAAGAATGAGGAGGGAGCTTTGTAAACGGCTAGACAAATATTGATTATCAGGCCCAATTTTTTTTTTTTTTTTTTATGGTACGCGGGCCTCTCACTGTTGTGGCCTCTCCCGTTACGGAGCAGGCTCCGGACGCGCAGGCGCAGTGGCCATGGCTCACGGGCCCAGCCGCTCCGCGGCATGTGGGTCCTCCCGGACCGGGGCACGAACCCGTGTCCCCTGCATCGGCAGGCGGACTCTCAACCACTGCGCCACCAGGGAAGCCCTATCAGGTCCAATTTTTAAGAATGACATTTAGTTTTGTTTATGTGGACGGCACTGGGCCAAGGGCCCTCTTGTTTCATTCTCAGTTTTCCTCGAAACGGGTGCTCTTAGGACCTCCATTTTATAGACTAGGAAACTGGGGCTCAGGGAGGGCAAATTACGTAGCTAGGTTAACACAGCAGGTAAGGGGCAGGGTTTGGATTGAGACCCAGGTTTATTTTCCCCTGTGATATGTTCTGCCAGCATCAGAGCAGCACGCAGAGCCGCCCGTGAAGCTGGGGCTGTGCCTCACAGCCCGTCCCGTCAACCCTCCTGCCCCAGTCCTGACTCTTTATCCCTATGCATTCAGACCCCGCACTCCCGTCCCCCAGCCTGATTTCCGACGGCTCGATGACGCACGAGCCTGACTTGCAGTTTGTGTTGGAGAGAGATGTCTGCTAAGGGAGAGGAGGAATGATTTCTGCCGTTCAGATCCACGCTTTGCTCACTTTTGTCATTCTGCCCCGTTGTCAGGTTCTGGGCCCCATGCGATCCCAGCCTCCAGCTTCCTCTCTCACTTTGATGCGCCACCTAATGGCCAAAGTGCAGAACCGCAGTCTGTAAAGACACGACCGGGATGCGCCTGCTTTTAAGGGTTGGCTTCTCAGGCCCAGCTCACTAGACATGTATTCAGAAAATCCATGTTGAGTATCTACTATGTGCCAGGCCCTGCTCAAAGCAGCGGGGACGCAAAACTCCTGCCTTGGTGGAGTTTATATTCCAGTGGGAGAGACAGACAATAAACGGGTAAATACATAATTCAATGTTGGTTGGTAGTAAGTACTAAGGAAAAAAATGACCAAGTGGGGGAATAGAGAAATCCTAAACTGGCCTCTAGGATTCTCTTCTGGTTTTCTCCCATCCTCTCTGGATGCTACTTTCTGTCTTCTTCCCACCCGTAACTGGTGTTCTTCCCCAGGGATTCTCAGGCCTGCATACGTCCTTCTGTGCACTAGCCGTGGAGAAGCACATGGCTTTCCTGTGGACGCAGCCAACATCTGCACGTTGATAAATCCCCAATAGGCAGACCTTCTATTTGGGGGATTGGCACCACCGTTCAATGACTGAAGCTAGAAATCTGCACATCTTTCCGAATTCCACTCTCCTGCATCCGGCATTATGAACCATCCTGGTTAATTCTCTGAAATCTCTCTCAGATTTGTCTCTCCCTTTCCATCCCCAGCAGTCTTCCTGTCTCAGGCCCTCATCGTTTCTTACTTGGGTTACAATACCTAACACCCCCTGCTCTACCCTCCACACTGTTCCAGAGTGATCTTTGCAAAGGTTTGATATTCACCCATCCACTCAGTCATCCATTCACTCACCATTTGCTGCATTTCTAGCAGTCCTCTGTTTACAGTCTTCCAAAGGTCCCCCACTGCCATCTGGATAAAGTCTGAACTTCGTGGCTCTCGCCAATCCCTTCTGCTTCATTTTCCATCACTTCTAATTTGTTCTTATGGATAAGAATCACCTGCAACTCCTGGAATAAGTCACTCTTCCCCAATTGTCACTTTCCCTTTCCTTGGCTAACTCGAAAGTCAGGCAGCTTGGGCTCACATGCTGAGCCCTACACTTACTAGCATGTGGCCATGGCCAACTTTCTTAGCCTTTCTGTGCCTCAATTTCCTCATTTGTAGAACAGACTATATAATAAAACCAGATTTGCTGTGTAGCTCCCAGGATCAAGTGAGATGCAGTGTAGGAAAACACTTTATCAATGGTCCAGTGTTGTAGAGAGGTTATTTGTTCTTCAAGCAGACTGGGCTCATTCCCTTGAAAGATGGTGGGCAGAGTTCCTGGGGCTTGTGAGTCTGGTGCTCTGTTTCCTTGGGGAAGCAGAGGTCTCTCTCCGCTTTCCCTGCCCTGTCCTCACCAGACGCGGGGTGAAGACCCTGCTGCTCCCCAGGGGTGATCTGCTGCCCTGCCTGCTTGGCCCCCTTCCCTCTCCAGTCTCCCCACATCCTGTGCCCATGAGAGTGAGGCCGTTATGCTAGACAGCTGCAAAGGCGTGCGTGTGCCGCTGACCCCGTGTGGAGTCGAGATGAGCATCTCCTCTGGGCTCGGCCAAATCGCTGGCTTACAGAATCATTCAGTTTGCAAAAGCTAACCGATGCACTCAGTAGTAACCGACTGTCCGGTTTGCTCCTGAAAGATGGCTCGGAGCTCTGGGCTCCTGTAGTAGTCCCAGCACTGGGCCCATGGCCGCGACCCTCTCCGCTCCGCTCCAGCCCTTTCCACCTCCGTGATGGTCGGGGACCGTCCCACAGGCTCCATCTCTGCTACTCACAATGTCCATCACTCTCTGCTGCTCCGGGATAAAACCCAGTTCATCCGCGTGGAGCGTGTCCAAGGCTCTCTCCAGCTAGGCCTTCTTTCTCCAGCTCTTTCTCGTGTGCTTTCCTTGGATGGGTCTGTTCACCTCTCTGCAAGGATAGCCTGACCTTTACAACCACATGCTTGGGTCCGTGAAGTTTCCTCTGCCGAGAATGTCCTCATCCCGATTCTTAACAGGCTGGAATACCATCCTCTCTCCAAGCAGCTCAAAGGCCACCTTTGCCTTGTTAACTCTTGGTCATTCTTTACTGTCACCTCCTCCAGGAAGCCCTCTGTCAATCTCAGCCCTTGCCCTGAGACCATGTGCCATCTCCATGAGCTCGTGTGGCCCTTGGTGCCATTGCCGTCAGCTGCCCGACCGCTGTGAGCGCCTTGAGGGCTGGCCCTTGCCGGGTTCTTCTTTCTATCCCAGTACTTAGTACCGTGTGCAGCTCAGAGTGACCCTCAATAAATCTTGGTTAGCTGGTGCCTTGTCTGATCCCACTGAGCTGGAAGCAAACATCCCCTGCTCCCTTAGCACTAGCCTTTCATGCTGACACCCACCGTGGTCCATGTTACTTGATCTGTGGACCTGTTTCAGGTTCCCTACAGCTCCAGGCAGAATCTTAATACATCTTTGCATTTTTACCACCTCCTAGCGTATTACCTTGGGTGTAGTAATAAGAATACAACAACAACAAATAATAATAATATGGTTAACAGCCCGAACTCCAGAGCTCTTCCAGTGCCATAAAAGTAGTCATTTAATCCTCACAACAACGCTATACAGGTAGACGTGGTCATGCGTATTTTAGAGACAAGGAAATGGAGGCACAAAGCAGTTAAGTTTCTTGCCCCGTGTCACGCAGCTAGTAAGCCGCGGAGTCGGGAGATGTGCAGGGTTTGCCACATTTAGTAAATAAAAGTACAGAACGCCCAGATAAATTAGAATTTCAGATAAACTGCGAATGATTTTTAGTATGTTTATCTGAAATTCAAATGTAACTGGCATCCTGCATTTTATCTGGCAATGCTATATGTGTGTTAATTAGGTATATGTAATTTAATAAATGTGAGTGCCTTCCCCCCTCTTCAGACTGTCTCCACTCCCAGTCAGGTCTACCTAAAGAAGATTTGGGGTAAGATGTACATAGGGTCTTTTTAAGATGTGTCATCCACGGAGTCTGTGGCACCATTGCCCAGACACTTTTCCTGGGAGGTTGGGGGCAGAAGGACAGGAGGAGAGGGGGCTGGAGGCTGCATTTCAGCTCTGGCCCTGCCCCCAGCCTGGGGGGCCCTGGACTAGCTGAGTTCAGGGGTCCCTGACTCCAGCGACTTGCAAAGGTCCGGACACTGGGAAGTCCGCGCTTCACCTGGAGCTCCTGTTATGCAGGGAAAAGATGGGCGGCAGGTGCCACGCTCCTGGCTCCTGGCTGCGTGACTGTGGGCAAGATAGCATGGATGGCATAGATATTACAATATCTATCTCACAGGGCTGTGTGCTGATGAAATGGGTTAATACAAGTGCTTTGTCCCAGAGCTTGACACCACAGGAAGAACTCAGCCCTCATTAGCTCCCGATACGATTACTGTCTGTTCAATAAGTGGACACGGAGAGCAGCAGTTACATGTGAAATTGCTCGTTTCAACCTCCTGCTCTGTTACCTCCTTGTGTTGCACCCTGGCCTCAGCCTCCCTAGGTGGCCTGGTCAGCACCTTGCCTCAAAGCACCGACAAAACCATCACCATGGTGACAGCGACAGCAGGAGGTAAGAGGCCAGGATGGGCAGGGCCCCCAGGGAGGAGAGATGCGGCAAGGGAGACAGATGCTGTAGGGGCAAAGTCAAACAAAGTCACTTGTTTCGCCCCTCAAATGAGGAAGGGTGTGCACTCTGTTTATTTCCGATGAAACCCTGAAAGGGTCTGAGCCATCTCATCAGTGAGGCGCTGTCTGTGAGGAGACGGATGCTTCCTTAATCCCAAGTACACAAATGTATCACAGGATGTGTGCAGAGCAGAGGGAAGGAGAGATAAGGGGGAGGGGGAGGGCGCAGATGGCGGGCTCCACGCAGGCAGAGGGCTGTGTGTATGTGTGTGTGTTCACGGCGCAGGTGGGTGATGTGTGATGGTGTGTGGAGAGCAGGTGTAGCACCCTTTGGTGGCCAGAGGGAGAAACCAGATGGGAAAGGGCGACCTGTGAGAAGAGCAGCAGCAAGGAGAACAGGGTGGGGTGGGAGAGCACGTGGAACCCTGGGGCAGGCGGGGGGGGCGGGAGGGCAGGCAGGGGAGGACATCCCTCCTGCCACGTGGGAGGTGGGTCATCCTGCGGAGGAAGGGACTTCTCCCTCTCCAGCTCGGCTGCCATGCAGATGGCCACAGGGCGGGCTGAATGCCCTTCTCAGGTCAATATCTGCTTTGCAGCACCTCCCAAAGCTCTCCGGCTCGTCCTGACCTTGGCTTTGGGGTTCTCCTGTCCAACATGGCTGGGTCCGGGGGAGAAGTCTAGTGTGGTGGCATGGGTTGCCGTTTACTGGTTTCAACCTCACAGTAACCTCATGCCTTATTCTACAGATGGGGATACCGAGGCACAAAACGGCAGATCCACTTGGAACAAGTGATACGACTCACGGTGAGGGGCCCAGGAGTCTGGCTCAGGCCCCTGGGGCCTGGCGGCGCTCTCCTAACCTCAGTGCTGTCTGGCTGCAACTGTGCGAGAAGCCGTCTCGGGGTCTTTGTCTCGTTAACAGCTTCAAGGAGGCCATCCTGACCCAGCAAAACACCGCGGGACTCGGGAGTGTCTGGGTCGGTCCCGGAAATAGAAAGCAGAACTGATATGGTCGGTTTTGCAACAGGCGCCCATCTGTCAAATCCGGGTCCTCAAGAGGCTCCGTGGCTTCACTCAGGAGGGAAGTGAGGCTGGTGGAACCTCCCCGACCAACACCTGGGACCTCAGGAGTCTCCCAAAGACTGAGGGGCACGGGGAAAAGGTCACCTCTTTAAGGGGCTTAAAAAATAAACACATGAAATCCTAATAATTGGCTTTTAACATGAGACACTAGGAACACTGATTTTTGCATTATAAAAATGTGTGTTTGTTCCCTGTGGTAGCTGGTTGAGGAAGCGCAGGGAAGGATGGAGAAGTGACAGAGAGAGTTCAGGGAGGGGGACACGCAGGGTCAGACAGGCGGGACGAGAAGAGACAGAGCCGAGCGATGGGCAAGTCATCCACTCGGGAAAATGGTAAACGGGAGCAGACAGAACACACTGTCCCTCGTCACGGGGAGCTGTAAAGCAGCGCGCCAGGCAAGGAAAAAAGCAAAACGCTTTCTCTGGGCTTCTCGCCACAAAAATTCATTTCAGGGAATCCCAGAAAACCGCTAAACGTACCTTTCAACTTTATGCAAATTTACCAAACCCAGTATCTGCCAGCATCCTTAAGAGGAGAAAGTCAAGGTTTTTTTTTTCCTGCTCTGAGCCTGTTTTTGGAAAAGCACAAGTCTCTAAATTTGAAAAAGGGCAATTCTTTTAGAATTCCTTGCAAAAAGCGCTTCACCGCTCCTCCGTACTTTAGCATTATAGATATTTTTAAAGTCTCCCGTCTTCCTCATTTTTCACAGAGAGAGAGCGCACATTTCTCCTCAGAAACTGGTGAGCGCTGCATGGCATTTTCTACGGAGAAGACACACTTTCTAGGTGAACATTCCCTCTTTACAATCTGCCAGGATGCTGCGATGTGGAACGTGACAAGGCTGAGGCCTCTTTGCAACCGGAGGGAAATCAGGCCATGTTTGTCCTGGGGAGGGTGCAGGAGGGGGCGGTGCAGACTGGGGTCCTGTAGGCCAAGCCCGAGATAGAGCCCTCAGGACGCTTAGTGGGGAGGCCTCTCTGGATCACCCCTGATGGGAACCGGGGAGGTGGCACTGGACAGAGGGGCCAGTCTGGACTGCGGTGGTGGCACCTTGAAGATCTCAGCGGACCCAACAGGAAGCTATGAAACCGGGAGGGCAGGCTGGCCTTTGTGCCCTGCAGGGCCCAGTCACTGGCAGTGGGCTTCCTCCCCTTGGGCCGCAGGTAATCCCCAGAGAGGACTCAGCAGAGAGCTGGCCACCCGACAGCCCAGCAGCTGAGGCAAGGAGTCCTTCTGTCCTGGAAGGAGGCGGCCATCACAGCGTGCACTGCAGACGGTGTGCACGGGAGGGGGGCGCGGCCTCTTCTCCCAGAGCGGCCCCCTCTTCCGCATTGAAATTGCAGCGGGGTGGGGTGGTTTTGGCCCCAGTGTGCTCTGTGTCAGAATACCGCCCTTTCGGAGGAGAGCTGGGTAGTTGGCCGGGAGAAGATGTTGGCCCTGCTCCGTGCTCTGGGTTCGATTCACAGTGGGGCAGGGAAGGACTCCCCATCTGCCTTTGGTCACGCCCACGGCTTGTGTTTGCTGGTGTCGGTGGGCTGGGTTTGGGACCACCCAACCCCTGCCTCTCTGGCCCCAGGGAAGCAGTGTCAGGGTGAAGAGTGGGCACCGTCTTTGCTCTCAGACAGACCTGGGAACCTCCTTACGTGGTGACCTTGGGCAAGTTTCTAAATTTCCCGAGCTTCAGTTTCCTCATCTGTAAAGTGGAGCCAATATGGGCTTCTCGTGGTGCAGGACTGAGCGAGGGAGCACACGAACGGCGCGGGTTGTAGCAGGTCCTTGGCAGGGGTGGCCGTGAGCTGGGTCGGCTAAGGTTGAGGCCGGCTGCCCTCTCTCCTGATTTGTGGGGTGCTCCCTGGGGTTGAGGCAGGGTGCCAGCTAAGCTCAAGTCAGATATGTGGTTTGCAAAACGTTTTCGATATAGAGAAAGAAATGTAAAATGTAACACTATTCAGCCACGAGGAAGAAGGAGAATTTTCCATTCGTGACAACGTGGATGAAACTTGAGAGCGTTATGCCAAGTGAAATAAGCTAGACAGAGAAAGACAAATACTGTATGATATCACGTATGTGGAATCTGAAAAAAGCTGAACTCTGAGAAACAGACAGTAGAGTGGTGGTTACGAGGGGCTGAGGGTGAGAAAAATGGGGAGATGTTGGTCGAAGGGTACAAACTTCCAGTTATACGGTTAACACGTTTTGGGGATCTAACGTACAGCATGGTGATTATAGCTGATTACACTGTATTATACATTTTAATATTGCCACCAGAGTAGATCATAAATGTCTCACCACTAAAAAGAATTGGTAATTATGTGATGGGATGGAGGTGTTAGCTAACGCAGTGGTGGTAATCACAGGCAATATATGAATGTATCAAATCAATGCACTGTATACCTTAAACTCACGTATTATTATAAGTCAATTATATCTCAATAAAGTTGGGGAAAAAAAGGTCAAGTAAAATGCTATGTGCAAGGTAAGGGAAGCAACGGGGAAAGAGCCCTGATGTCTCATGGTGACAATGGCCATGGACAAACTTATCAGATCTGCCCAGAAAGCCGTACGGGGCAGGTAAGTGTGACAAGGTGCAGAATTGGGTGGTGCCCTGGCCTGGGATGGAGGAGGCTGCTCCCCAGACATTCCTAACGTTTAGACTAACTTTCTACCTTACAATGTCAATTATTACAAACCTACGAGGTGCAGCCTTAGTCACCCACTGGGTGACGTCCCTAAGAGGTGGGTGAGGGGTGCCGTTCCAGGGATGAGGGACCAGAGCTGGTGTCCAGGCCTCAGAGCTTTTTAGTGGAAGAAGGAGGATTTTAATCTCACCTTTCTGACCTCAAGTCTAGAGACCTTTCCACCTGGTAGCTCCTCAGCAGGGGCTGGGCAGCCCGGGGCAGTGTGAGGGCTCAGGTCCCCTGGCCCCAGGATGGAGGGCCGCCCCCCCGCCCCCGTGCTGGGTGGTAGCCTCCTGGGCCAGCTGTCTCCCGGTCCTGATTCTGATGCACTCCTGGGTCTCCTTCCAGCCTGGACCCCACAGGCTCCCACTCTCCTCGACCCCCCGGAGTCCACTCAGACCCCTTCCACCCTTTGCGGAAGGTGATCCTGATGGAACCCTCAGGATGAAAAAATCCCACTCACTGGTATGTGCCCGGACCTCAGCTGGAAGATAGATTCTCTTTATTCCGAGTCTGAGTGATGTTTTCCTCCCCGTCTCCTTTGGCCCCCCTCACCCCTGCTGGCCCTGCGGAGGGGCCCTCCTCTGGGGTGTGTGAGTCCTTCTCCATCACTGCCCTGACACCTCCGAGGTGCAGCCACTGCGCTGGGTTCCCTGCCTGCAGGTACCCCATTGCGTGGTCGCCCTCACGTCCCTAGGGGGCGGCTCTCTCTTCCTGAAACACCCATCCTTCTTTTCTGACTTGTGGGCACCTATGTGACCTGCAAGCTTTGCTGAAGTGCCTCCCATGTGACCCCCACTACACGGTGGCTGGGTGCTGGTGGGGGCAGGGGACAGGCTCATCCCTGTGTGACCCGGTGCCTCTGCCGGTGCCGTGGGGCTGAGCTGGCTGAGAGCCTCCCCTTCGCTCCTGCAGAGCTCCTGCACCTCGCAGGTGGCTGAGTCCAGGAGCCTGGCTGGGGGTGACTTCCTGAGGGGAGCAGCCCTGTCGTTTTCCTCCTTGTCTCTCCGGCCCCAGCCGAGAGCTTGCACAGAGCAGGTGCTCAAGAGGTGAGCGCGGAGTAAACGAGTGAAGGGTGAGAAGAGATGCGCATGAAGGGGGGTTGGGTAGAAAAAACAAAGCCTCCAGATGGAGATGCTTAGAGAGGAGCAGATCTAGAAACATTAATAAACACTAAGATGTGTCGAGGACCTACTTTGTTCCAGAAGGTCCCCTTTGGCCCCATTGGCACTCCATGTGGGACTCACAGGCCAGTTTAGGGCATTGCTAGTTTGGAGTTGGCTACAGGGATTTGAGTCACCAAATGGGACCCAGGACAGCTGGTGTCCCCTGGATTTCTTGAGACCTCGGACAAGTCTTTTAACTTCTGTGTTCCCCACTCTCCACCTTCAACCACCCTTCTCTCTGGGACCTGTTAGCTACGCCTAGCTACCCTTGGATCCTTCTTTTCACCGGCTCCCTTCTAAGGTTTCCCCTTTCCTTTGATTAGCAATTGACTCACTGTGGAAAGGGTTCTGAGCACGGTGTATACTCTGTAAAAAGAGACAGGACAGCACCGAGTTGCTGGGAGCGTCCTGGGATCAGAACGTATGGGTTTCAGCTCATATCTACATCACCGTTACTGTGAAGGAATCTGGGGTGTCAGTGCTGCATATATACGTGCTGCTGGGGAACAGCCCATCCACTGCTCAGAGGAGCGGTTGGGGTGAGGTGTTCAGTGATGATTTGGGGTGAAATGTATTGGATGTGTCTTAAAGCCACAGTCGGCTTCTGTGATGGCCACTAACATTCGTGGCCAGAGGCACGGATAGTCCAAATTTGGTATATAATTGAAAGTATCACTTGCATTTGACTTTGGAACACACTGTGAGTGTGTGTGTGTGCGTGTGCGTGTGCGTGCGTGTGCGTGCGTGTGTGTGTGTGTTAGGGGAGGAAGGTGGCTTTCCTTTTTGACCATGTTTACTTTAGACTCCTGTTAGAGTTAATCTGCATTCACTGGATGCAGTCCCGGGAGAGGTGGGCAGGGCTTCCCTGCACGAAGCAGCCCTCAGCCTGGACTTGTTCACGAGGTGGGGCATGGGATTTGCAGGGGCTCAGAACTCCTGGGGGCTAAGACACTGCCTCCGTGGATGGGCCACTGGGCCAGGGAGGCAGGGCTGTTTTTGGAGTTAGGCCTGGCATTACATTGTGGTCTTGGTTACTAGCACCCATCTCTCTGGGTGCCCTGCAGCGCAGATGTGGTTTTTTTTGGAAAGGGTGATTTCAGAATCCGGACTTTTTATTTTCTTAGTTGCCTTAAATGAGCCCAGTGGCTCCCATCCTTGCTTGACTCAGTTTCCTGGGGCTTACCATATAGGAGGATAACTTACAATGGACCTTCAGTAACAGGGAGGTCATCGATACATAGAGGATGGCCTGTATATGTTCTCCATCTGCACTTAAAGGGAAGAGGGGCTCAAGTGCAGCCTGAGGGAGTGAGGTTAGACATGAGGAAGCACTGAACTAGGGAGGGGAGAGGGGGCTTCTCTCTCTTTCTCCAGAGCCTGTTTTTTTTTTTATACATAAAAAACATTTTTTTAAATTTTATATTGGAACATAGTTGATTAAAAATGTTGTGTTAGTTTCAGGTGTACAGCAAAGTGATTCAGTTATACACATACATGTATCTATCCTTTTTCAAATTCTTTTCCCATTTAGGTTATTAGAAAGTATTGAGCAGAGTTCCCTGTGCTCTACAGTAGGTCCTTGTTGGTTATCTATTTTAAATATAGCAGTGTGTACATGTCAATCCTCAACTCCCAATCTGTCCTTCCCCCTGACCCTTCCACCCCGGGTAACCATAAGTTCATTCTCTAAGTCTGTGAGTCTGTTTCTGTTTTGTAAATAAGTTCATTTGTATCATCTTCTTTAGATTCCGCCTATAAGTGATATCATATGATATTTGTCTTTCTCTGTCTGACTTACTTCACTTAGCAGGATCATGTCTAGGTCCATCCATGTTGCTGCAAATGGCATGATTTCATTCTTTTTAATGGCCGGAGACTGTTTTTTGTTTTTGGTCTTCCCTTGTCTGGGGTGAGTTGCATACGTGTGGCGGCATGGCCCCGAGGCAGACGGTGGACCTGATGGCTTCCCAAAGCCCCTGTGGGCTGTGTCCGCTCCCAGCCTTGCTCATTAGTTTGCCCACAGCCAGGGGAGTTTCTTCCCTGCCCCCAATTAGCCTCTGCCCCTCTGGTTCTCTGACGAAGGGAGCGGAGAGCAGGGGCCGAGGGCTGGGGAGGGAGGGGGCCGGACTGGGGGTGGGGAGGGCCGGGGTCTGGAGGGGGAACAGCGGCCAGGCAATGTTTACAGCTTCCTATCAAACTTTGATAAATTGACTCTGAAAGGGCCTTTCCTTCAAGTGATTTATGCCTCCCAGCTGTTCACGGTGTGAAGTATCTAGGTGCTGAAGGCCGCTGTGAGGCGGTCTGTGCAGGGGAGACTCTGGCCTCTTACTGCTCTGAGCCCCCAGGACCCCCTCTCTGATGCTCAGGACAGGGGTATTCAGGTGGCTGCCTCGGAGCCCCAGCCGGGAGCCAATGGCTGCAGAACTGAATAGGGAGCTCTAGGCTGGTCTTCCAGAAGAGATGGACCAGGGAGGGAGGGTGGAGGAATTAAGTCAGACATGAAGCAGAACTTTCTGACACTGTGCTGAGTGACCAGAGAGGCTGTGGAATAGCCTCGGGTGCCCTGGCTGCCCAGCACGGGGCGATCATTAGTATTATTTACCTTGAACCTCACCATGACCCAGAGAGGTGGGCAGACAGGGCAGGTCTCAACAGCCCTCTGGGACTCAGGAGCAAAGAGCCCAGCAGGGATCAGAGAGTTGCCCGACATCACACAGCGGGAATCTGAGCTGGAAACTGAACTTCAGGTCCAGAAAGATTTCCCTACGGCACCTCACCCTGCAGCCACCCAAAATTTGAACTCACCATCCCTAGCTGGCCTCGCCTGGACAGATGCACGGTGACTGCTGGCTGCCCCAGAACTGGCCTATTCCTAGTGCCCCTTCCCCCAGCCCCGGGTCCTGGAACCCTTTTCTGTTTCAGGCTGGGGGCAGGTGGTCCAATACCTCTGCTCTAACTCAAGGCCTGGCGTGAAGTTTATGGGTGTGCCCAGAACCTCAGAAATGGAGATAAATTATAATTGAATGAAAATTAAAAAGAAAAATTACCAAGACAAATGCAAAAGTATTCATGATGCACAAACTATCACGATTTTAAATAAAGACAGGATCGTGAAGCTGAAATTAATTTAAAATGACTGAAGATGGTCACTTGGTCATGAGAAATGATCAAACATGGCCATTTTTTTTCAACTGAAAAATGAGAGAAGCAAAGGGAAATAGATTATTATCATTATTGATATATTTGCTTCCATCAAAGCCAAGTAAACTCTGTTTCTACTGTAAATAAAATAACGTTGTGAGTTTAAATACATCTACTTTTAAATGTTTCAATATTTTTTCAAGTACTTTAATGTTCTGAAAAGAAAATTAACTATTTAAAAATACAGGGAATCATGGAGTTAGGGGCACACATTGTTTCCTTTTGCCTCAGGCTCCAGTATGTCTAGGCTTGGTGTTGCTACGGTTTCCTGTCTTTATTCAATATTTTGATACTTTTTTCAGAAATTAATTTTTTTGCATTAACTTTGATTTTTTAAAGTATTGCCTTAAAATACCATCTAGATCACTGAGGTTTTGGATGCCCCTTACATTCTGTGCATCGCCCCAACTTTGGACCTGTTTTGATGCTCTGCAGGGAGCGAAGTTGCCCTTCTTTCCTGTCCCTGGTGGGAACAAGACATAGCCCAACCCCTCGGGCTCTTGGGACCCACCTAGGCCTGGAATAGTCCCCGGGAAGGTGAGCACTGGGGCGGGAACAGGCTGCCAAGGGAAGATGGATGGGCTCTGAGGCTCTACAGACAGAGACGAGCGTCCATTCCCGAGGCCATCCATCAGGTTCCCAGTGCAGTGACACTCACCCTAGTCAGGCCCGGAGGCCCCAGGTTTCAGGAACAGGGAGGCAGGAAGAAGCCAAGTGGGCAGAGGGCTCCTGCAGGCTCTGAGCTGGTGCCTGGAAGGGGTGAGGTTCAGCCAGGGCGGCCGGGCTGGGCACTGACCGGTTCCAAGGGGTGCTGCGTACTTGGTCTGGCCCCTCTTACCGCCCATCTTGCAGGCAGGCCTCCGCCCTGCTGCTCAGACCCCGGCAGGGCTGGGGGCTGGGAGGGAGTGTGGGGAGAGA
The DNA here is from genome assembly GCF_003676395.1 of Aethalodelphis obliquidens. Lineage (NCBI taxonomy): Eukaryota > Metazoa > Chordata > Mammalia > Artiodactyla > Delphinidae > Aethalodelphis > Aethalodelphis obliquidens. The sequence goes on along the minus strand of NW_020838026.1, from coordinate 7,192,236 downwards.
GCGGGGGAAGTGGACGCGTGTGGAGGCAGACGGCTTAGCGGTGGCCTGCACACCCTCCTCTGCCTGCTCAGACCTCTGGGGGGCCCCCCGCCTGCAGAACGGGGCTGAATGAGCAGCCCCACCCTCTCCTGCCCTCCGAGCCACCAAAGGTCCTCCACATGAGCCCCCTCTCTGCTGCCCACCTGCAGGGCCCTCCACCCTCTCCGGCTGACCCCACAACGGTTCCTCCTCCAGACCCAAGTTCTGCGTCCTCTCCGAAGCCTTCCCTGACTGTCCGCACTGTCCCACTGGTTCTTGCTGGCCTCGTTTCTGTGTGGAGCCATCTCACGGGTGCATAAGTCGCCTCCCCCAGCAGACTCTGAATTTTCTGAGGGCCTAGACGATGGCTTATACCCGGGGTCCTTTCTCAGGGCCTCGCACGTGCTGGCAGCAATGTCTGGGGGTGAGACGACCCTGTGAATGCTCGCAGGCCCGTGGCTCTCAAATTGTGCAGAGGGTGCAGGCAGGGGTGGCTGCTGAGGGAGGGCTCCAGCAGGGTCCCGGTCAGGCTGGTGGAGCTCTGGTCCCCCCGTGAGCCTGTGTGGGAGCCCCCACCCCTCTCGGGGTTCTCCTGACAGAAGACATCGCTGCCTGAGGCACGGGACACTGGATTCTCCTCCCAATGTCTCAGCAAATGGCAACTGTCCCCTACCAGCAGCTCAGGCCGGACACCTTTGTGTGCCCTTGACTTTGCTCTGTGTCTCACATTCCAACTGCTGTGGCTCCGCCGTCGCAATATACACAGATCTCATCCCTTCTCACACCTGCACTACTGCTGTCCCAGTCAGCTCAGCAGGACGGGACACCTGGACCACACAGTGGCTTCTTAATGGGTTTTCTGCATCCATTCTTGCTTCCTCCCCGCCCCCAGTCCCCCATGATCTCTTCTCAAAATAGCGGCCGATCCCCTTTGCATTATGTCTCCCCCTCCTCGAAGCTTCTGCTGGTTCCTACCTTAAGCAGAATAAACTCTGAGATCGTTACTGTGATCTACAAGATCCCACAAGATCTGGCTCCCTCTGACCCCATCTCCATGGCTCTCTCCTTTATTCACTCTGAGTCAGCCATGCAGGCCTCCTCGCTGTTCCTGGAAGATGACAAGAATGCTCCCGCCTCAGGGCCTTTGCTGTACCCACCTCTGCCCTCCCCAGGTCTAGAATGCTTTTTCTCCAAATGTCTTCTTGGCTAGCTCCCTCGCTTTCTCCAGGCCTTCGGTTATACGTTACTCCCTCAAATAGGCCCTCCCTGGTTCTCCACATAAAATTGCACCTCTGCTCCACCCCTCTCCTCTTCTTCCTCCTGTTTCGTTTTGCTTTATGACACTCAAGACGTTACAGTATTTGTTTGTCTGTCTCCTTACCCTGGTGGAAATTCCAGGAGAAGAGTGACTTTTTCTGTTTTGTCACTGTTGTATCTTTAGTGCTCAGAAAAGCAATGGCACACAGTAGGTGCTTATCCGAACGGCTTACCGCCTACTAGCTGCATATGATGGGGGATAAAGTTCTCCCATCTGCAGATGGGTGGATGGACTTGCATCCCATCAGGCCACGTCCAGCTCTCATGCTCTGCTGGAAGGCCCCCTCTGCACCCATGGTCCCTACTTTGCATTAGGTTGGCACTTTGTACTTTTCCAATGGCTTTCAACACAGGATCTCATTTCATCTTCTTGCCCATCCCTGGAGGCTCAAGTGGTAAAGTGAGATGCCTGAGGTCACCTATGAGTGAGGGGTAGACCCTGGGTCAGAGGCATGCCCCCTGGGGCTCAGCCTCATCATCCCAGCCCTCTGGGGTGGCCTATGGCCTGAATCATGAGTGATCTCTGGGGCCCATGTCCAGGCCAGCCCCTGGGGAGGCTGCTGAGCAATCCTCAGCCTCTCCAGTCCGGGCCTGGTTCCCGATGTGAGTCACAGCTCTGTCACTGCTCTTGCCTGTTTTATGATGAAGGGTGATTATACTAAGGGACATTAATTACAGGAAATAATGGCTCACTCTTGGGGCTTCTCCAGCCTGGTTTTGCTGAAGAGCCCAGTGCGCTTCCATTCATTTCAAATAGCCTCTTTGAATAGTGAGCACAGACGAGAATACTTGTTCCTACTTTACAGATTAAGACAGGGGAGGGGCCAGGGCAATGGCATCTGTAAACCCCGCTCTCCAAACACTACACAACACACCAAACAAACCCTGATTGTAATGTTTGGCAATTGCTAGGGTATAAATCCTCCCGTTATGGCCAGTTACAAGCTGCCGACGTGTCGTCACTGGATGCAGAGCTGGGAAGAGACGTCCGCCAACCCCTCTTCTGGGCAGCATGCACTGTGCCAGGGTGAGAGCCCTGAGCTTCTCTTCAGACCTTCACAGTTCATGCTCACGCTCAGTACTCGTCTGATTTTCATAACAACCTTTTAGATGGGCAGCTATGCTTATGCCCATTTATCAGATGAGAAAACTGGGGCTCAGAGATGAACTGATTTGTTCAAGGTGGGAGGGGAGGGCTACGTGTCCCTGCTGGGGATGCCGGCCAAGCTGAGGCAGGGCAGCCGGGAGGGAAAGGAGCGGAGGGCACCCTGCCTGGTTTAGTCCTCTGGCCGCTCCTCCCTCAGTCCGAGCTGACCTGGACAGTTGCAGCGGAAGGTAAACTCCCTTAGCTAATAGGTGACCTTGGTGGTCATCCATCTGTTCTGTGGACTCTACTGACAGCTGTCATGTGCTGGGCCCGGGCTCGGTGCTGGGAGCAGAGGGCAGGGAGACCAGACCCTGACCACTGGAGACACGCAGTCCAGGTGGGAAGACATCCATACAGCACAGGACTGTGTGGTGAGGGCTGTCACGGGGAGCGTAGGACGCATGGGAACCTAGAAGGGACCCTAAATCAGAGGCCGGGGAAGGCCGAGGCCTGGAGGGGCCTGGGCGGCACGTGGGGTGGAGAAGAGCGAGGAGAGGCGTCTTCCACACAGAGGAAGAGAGAGAATCGTGTGATTAACTCTTGGGAGAGGATGAGTGAGGGGGTACCCTGCAGTGGGGAGAGCGGGGGCTGGAGGGAGGCGGGTCCTCAGCCGGACACTCCTGGTCCCCAGTGCCTTTGCAGCTCTGCCGCTCCTGCTGTGTCCCCTGAGCGTGCTCAGACTCTGAGTTTGCTATGAGAATCTGGAGTAGCATGAGGTAGATGCCAGCCTGGTCACCCCGTCAAAGCCGTGTTTGGATTTGGGATACTGAGAAACTGACCTCCTATTTGCCGGTCTTAAATCCCGGCTCCCTCGAACCCACTGGAGGCAGAAAAGGTGTCTGTTGCCCTGCCCTCCCTGCCCCCAGCCCCAGAGCAACTCCCCGCAGAGGGCGGGACTGGTGTGTGGTCGGCAGATGCCCACACATGGCTTCTGGCCACAGGATGCCATGGCCAGTGGGAGCCGGCGGGGCAGGCTGTGTGTCAGGGAGACGGGCTCCCCATGCAGATGGCTGACCAAGGGCCAGGTGGCTGAGACCCCACCCTGCTCTGGGTGCCCCAGGGCAACAGGGCACTTCTGGTGCATTTGCCACTGGGGGTGGGACATGTGCTTTGGAGCCCTAAGCAGCTGTGTAAGAACCTCACTGCCCTGAGGCCACTGTGCTGGAGAGACCACGTGGAGAGACCACACAGAGATGGAGAAAGGGGCCAAGGAGCTGGCACTCCAGCCCCCTGATGCTCACATATTCCCAGCCCAGGCACCAGACATGCAAATCGAGAAGACTTTGAGATGACCCAGCCCCACTGGGCTCTGTGGCCATGACACAGCCGGAGCCAGAACAGACCGGCCGAGCTGGGTTTAGCTTCTTGACCTGCAGAAACTACGAGCATCTAGTAACTGATGCCTGCTGTTTTAAGCCCCTGGGTTTGGGGATGACTTGTTATGTAGCCATAGAGACCTGGCAGAGACTTTGCAGGGATGTCTGCGCTCAGAACCTCACGAGGCACCGAGCTGCTCGTCACGGTCTTGCCTGTACACAGTCACCTTTCTCTCTGTGATAACCCAGAAGGCTGGTAGGGCAGGTATTCTTCATCCTCATTTTTTGATGAGAAACTGAGGGTCAGAGAGTCCGAGCGATGCGGACAAGGGCAGGCGGTACTAGGGCTCAGGGATCTGATAATAAGTCCTTGCTTTCTCTACCACTCATGGCTCCGTTCCAACTCACTGCTCACCACGTGGGAACCCAAGTCTTCAGCCAAGCTCGGAGTGAGGGTGGGTGTGATGGAGGCAGCAGGAAGGAAGGACTCTGGGGAGGTCGGGTGAAGGGGGGCCGTTCCTGGAAAAAGAGGTTAAATCCAGAGTGGATATCAAGGGCCCGAGGGCTAGCCTTGGACTCCCATATCCTCCAAGTCAGCACCCTGAAAGGGAGCCCTTAGAAAAGTTGGGGGTGGTAGGCATGGGTGTCCAGGCTGCGGAAGCAGGGGTCAGCCAAGGGGGACAGACACAGATCCAAAGTCCAGGAAACTCTGTCTGGACCCCCCGGGAGCGGGGGTTGCCCTCACCCGAGTGCCACGATCATCTACAACTCCTTCTTGGGGGCCCGAGAGGGTGGAGGGGTCCTGCTGGTGAGGAACCGAGGGAGGAGGGAGCAGAGGGCCCACTCTTGGAGCTGGGGTGACGGCAGAGGCAAGCACTCCTGGATTCCCCTGAGCATCCTTTCAGGTAGCAAGTCAAATGCTTAGCCGGAGCAGCTGCATAAACTAGTTTACTTTACATGGGGCGGGGCTGACCTCTGCAGGTACCTGAGCTTAGGGCCTGTTTGGCTGTGTGTGTGCTCGTGTGTGTGCGTGTACGAGTGTCCCCCTCTCGCTGAAACAACAGAGGGGCTGTGTTCTGTGGGCCGGGCGCCTCTGCCGTCTCTCACCCGCATAGAGCAGGTCGAGGGTGGACCCGCCTGGTAATTCGGGAGGTTCAAAAAAAATCATTCGGGTCTCCCCAGGGCACCAGCCCAAGCCACCAGATTGATCGTGTAGTGGCCACACTGCACTCTTCCAGGGCTGTTAGAGCGTCTCTCTGCTCAGGGAACCTAGAAGACTCTTCTTGGATGAAGATACTCAAGCCCAGATTTCCTCTCTTCACGGTGAACCACTCGAAGAAGGTGTCACTTTATTAAGCAGGTGAAGGAAGCGGCCGAGTGCACGGGTGAGAGTGTCCAGCAGCGCGTAACCCTGTCTCCGCTGGCCTTTCTTCTCCTGGCGGTGCCTGCCGCTCTTGGGGAGGGAGACGCCCCCGCCATGGGTCCTGGATAGGACTTTAGTGTGGCTCCTCCTTCAGTGACCAGCACGTTCTGTGAGCCAAGCCTGGGGCTGAGCCTGGAGATTCCCAGATGATTAAGCCGTGGTCTCTGGCTCACCGTGAGCCCCCAGCCCCAGAGCCCTGCAGGTAACGGCAGGTGTCTGACTCAGAGACAAGCGTTGTCCCCGTTTCACAGATGAGGAAGCTGAGGCTCAGGGAGTTCAGGTGATTTCCCCAAAGTCACACACTAGTGTCTTTGATCATGTCCGCTGCGTCACTCTGGGCAGTGGGGGTGGCCTTTGAAACCCGAAAACCCGAGATGGGGGAAAGAAGGGGAGCACAGCAGGGAGTTCAGCTTCTTCCTCCAAATGATGTCATCAGGAGGAGATGGTTGAGGGAAAAAATGTGCATTTCTGCACTCCGCGTTCCCCCCGCGTTAATTCTAATCTAATTTGATCGTGACATTCCTCGGTAAAGAGCAGCCTCCCTCCAATAAGCCAGGCTCTTCCCCTCGACCCCGCAATTGTGTTCCTAATCAGCCAGTGTGTCAGGAAAGCCTTGCCGCTAATTGTCACTAGGCCCAGTCCTACCTTATGCGCCAGGTAAGGGATGGCAGCAAGAGGTAATTATAATCAGATCTACTTAGTAATTATAACAGCTCCTGACTAGAAATTGTTTTCAGTTAAATATTCCCAGGGAGGTGCTAATAGCCCCCGGGGCAGCTGAGAGCCACAGACACAGGGGAAGGGGCTTGTGAGGAGTGGGCGACCTCACATCCGTGGTTTTCATCCTCTGAACTTCCATTGAGTAAGGAGACTCAGAGGAACTCGTGGCTCAGAGGCCAGGAGGTGAGTGGACCCATGGGGACAGAGCCCGACTGGCATCCAGGTCACCTGGCACCTGTGGTGGCACTTTTCCCCGCACATCGGAGACTGAGGTCTCTCACCCCACAGGGCTGCCCTCAGTGGGTGTGCAGCAAATGCCAATTAGTAAGGGGCTCAGGAGCCCGGCATGGAAACTTCTGGATCATTAAAGAAACTGTACATGGCTTAGGCATCACGGGATATGTACTGTTAAAATCATAGTTGAATTGAATGGGATGAAAGGCTTTCATAGGAGTTCCCTGGCTAACGGAAATCGAGGGGGGTGACTCTCACCCCCACTTTGGTGCCCTCTCTCTGGGCACTTCTTTCTTCTTTGTCTCTAGCGAGGGCTTTGGCAAAGTCTTGCTTGTCCTACCTTCTGTTGACCAGGATCTAAGTAGCCAGTGCCTCCCTGCCAGGTCCATGCCCCGTACACCGTGTGGTTCTCTTCCTTGGGGCCATCAGATCTGGTGATGAACTTCCTCAAGCGCCTGCCATGGCTCCCGGCTTATGATTATTTCTTTCAAGCAACATCACTCTTTCTAGTTTCCCAGTCTCAGCAGATGTTCTCAAGTTTGCGTGTCTTTTATTTATTTATTTATTTATGGCCGCATCACGTGGCCTGCGGGATCTCACTTCCCCGACCAGGGACTGAGCCTGCGTCCTCGGCAGTGAAAGTGCGTGTCCTAACCACCGGACCACCAGGGAATTCTCTGATTTTTTTTTTTTTTTTTTTTTT